>NW_007732364.1:81212-83880 GCF_000696425.1 Galeopterus variegatus | reverse complement strand
TATTGGTTTTGTATCCTGCAACTTTACTGAATAATTTATCAGCTCTAAGAGATTATTATTATTAGTAGTAGTATTTGTAGAGTGTTTAGGTTTTTCTCCATATGAGATCATGTCATATGCATATAGGGACAGGTTGAATTTGTCTTTTCCAATCTGGATGCCTTTTATTTCTTTCTCTTGTCTGATTGCCCTGGCTAGTACTTCCAATAGTATGTTAAATAGGAGTGGTGAGAGTGGACATCCTTGCCTTCTTCCTGTTGTTCCCATTCAGGATGATATTGGTGGTGGGTTTGTTGTATATGGATTTTATTGTGTTGAGATATTTTCTTTCTCTACCTAATTTGCTGAGAGTCATTATCATGAAGGGATGTTGAATTTTGTCAAATGCTTTTTCTGCATCTATTGAGATAATCATGTGGTGTTTGTCATTGATATTGTCGATGTGGTGTATCACATGTATTGACTTATGTATGTTGAACCATCCTTGTATCCATAGGATGAATTTCACTTGATCATGGTGTATTTTTGTGTTGTGCTGCTCTATTCTATTTGCTAGATATTTTGTTGAGGATTTTTGTGTCTGTGTTCACCAGAGATATTGGCCTGTAGTTTTATTTATTTTTGTATCTTTGTGTGGTTTTGGTTTCAGGGTAATGCTAGTCTCATAAAGTGAGTTCTGGAGAAAGGCCTCTGTTTCAATTTTTAAGAATAGTTTGAAGAGAATTGGTATTAATTCCTCTTTAAAGGTTTGGTAGAATTCAACAGTGAAGCCATTAGGTCCTGGGCTTTTCTTCGTTGCGAGATTCCTGATTAATGCTTCAATCTTGTAGCTTTTTACTGGTCTGTTCTGGTTTTCTGTTTCTTCTCGGTTCAGTCTTGGTAGTTTGTATGTGTCCAGAAATTTATCCATTTCCTTCAGGTTTTCAAATTTGTTTGTATATAGTTGTTTATAATAGCCTCCAATTATTTGTTTTATTTCTGTGGTATTGGTCATAAAGTATCCTTTTTGATTCTTGATTTTTGTTATTTGGGTCATCTGTCTCCTGTTTTATTTAGCCAGCTAATGTTTTTCTATTTGTCTTCTCAGAAAACAAACTTTCTTTCATTGATCTTTTGTATCATTTTATATTCATTTCATCTCTGTTTCATTTAGTTCTGTTCAAATGTCAATTATTTCTTTCCATTTACTAATTTGGGAATTGGATTATTCTTGTTTTTCTTGATCTTTGAGGTGTAGCATTAGATTATTTATTTGAAATGTTTCTATTCTTTTTATGTAAGCATCTATTGCAATAAACGTTCCTCTTAGTATTGCTTTTGCAGCATTCCACTGGTTTTGGTATGCTGTATCTTTATTTTCATTAGTTTCAGGAATATTTTTGATTTCCTGTTTAATTTCTTTTTGGACCCATAGGTCATTTAGGAGCATATTGCTTAATTTCCATTTATTTGTACAGTTTCCAGAGTTTCACTGGTTATTGATTTCTGGTTTTAAAACATTATGGTCTGAAAAGAAAGATACTTGAAATGATGTAAATTTTAAAAAATTTGTTGAGGCTTGATTTGTGACCTAACATGTGGTCTATCCTGGAGAATGTTCCATGTACTGATGAGAAGATGGTATATTGTAGTTGTTGGATGAAATGTTCTGTAGATATCTGCCAGGTCTGATTGGTCTAATGTTTAGTTTAAATCTTATGTTTCTCTGTTGATTTGTTGCCTAGAGGTTCTGTCCAATGCTGAGAGACAGGACTTCAGGTCCCCGACTATTATAGTATTGTGGTCTATCTCTTTCTTTAAGTCTAATAGTGTTTGCTTTATATATCTCACAGCTGTGGTTGTTGGGTGCATATATATTTATAATTGTTAAGTCTTTTTGCTGGATATATCCATTTATCATTAAATAATGGCCTTCTTTGTCTCTTTTTATGGTTTTTGGTTTAAAGTCTATTTTATCTTATGTAAGAATAGCTACTCCTCTGGTTTTTGGTTTCCATTTGCATGGTATGTCTTTATCCATTCCTTTACCACTAATCTCTTTGTTTCTTTACAAATGAATTGAGTCTCTTGATGACAGAATATAGTTGGGTCTAGCATTTTAATCCAATCAGTCAGTCTATTTTTTTTGGGTGGGGAATTTAATCCATTTACATTTTGGGTTGTTATTGAAAGGTATTGTCTTACTCCTGATATTTAATCAATTTTCATTTGGATGTTTTAAATATCTTTTGTTCTTTTCTCCCCTCTTATTGTTTGTCTTCTTTTTTTCTTGGGTTTTTGATGTGGTAATATATAGTTTCTTTCTATTTCTCATTTTAATTTTTGTTCTACCAGTGGGTTTTGTTCTTTCTTGTGGGTTCATTGTAGTGATTATCACTTTTCAGATTCCAGATGCAGAACTCCCTTGAGCACTTCTTGTAGAGGTGGTCATATGGTGGTGAACTCTGGCAGTTTTTGTTTGTCTGGGAAATAACTATTTCTCCCTCATTTCCGAAGGATATACTTCCTGGGTGTAGTATACTTGACTGTCAGGTTTTTTTTCTTTTAGTATTTTGAATATGTCATTCCATTGCCTTATGACCTGTAGAATTTTTGTTGAAAAGTCTTCTGTTAATCTAGTGGGGGCTCCCTGATGGGTGACTTTTCACTTTACTCTTGCTTCTTTTAA
>NW_007732364.1:65897-81065 GCF_000696425.1 Galeopterus variegatus | reverse complement strand
TTCTCTCTTTGTCTTTGAGCTTTGCCAGTTTGACTATAATGTGTCTTAGAGAGGACCTTTTTGGATTGAATCTGGGAATCTTTGAGCCTCCTGGATCAGAAGGTCCATATCTCTCCCTATACTTGGAAAGTTTTCCACTATTATTTCATTAAATAGGTTTTCAATGCCTTTTCCTTTCTCTTACACTTCTGGAACACCCATAATTTGAATGTTTGTGTGCTTAAGGTTGTCTGCTAACTCTCTTAGATTTTCTTCATTTTCTTTGATTCTTTTTCCTTTTTTTTTTTTTTTTCTGTCTGTCTGGGTTATTTTGAAAAGACTGTCTTCAAGGTCAGAAATTCTTTCTTCTGCTTGCTATAACCTGCTGCTTAAGCTCTTGGGTGTGTTTTTTATTTTGTTGAATGAATCCTTCAATTTCAGGATCTCTGTTGTATTCTTTTTTTAAGGCACTAATCTCTTTGTAAATTTCCTCCTTCATACCCTGGATGCTTTTTCTTATTTCATTGTGTTGTCTGAATCTTCTTGTATCTCACTGAGTTTCCTTAAGGTTGTTGCTCAGAATTCCTTTTCAATCATTTCAAGGGTTTCCTGCTCTATGGAGTCTGGTACTTGAGAATTACATTCCTTTAGTGGTGTCATATTTTATTGTTGTTGTTGTTTTTCTTCTTATTTCTAGTCTCTACATTGATGTCTGGTCATCTGAGAGAACAATTGCCTGTTCTGTTATCTTTAAGTGGGATTGAGGAGAGATACTTCCTCTTGTAAATTTTTTTATATTGACCATTGAGTAGGGTGTTTAGTGTTTTAGTATTAGTTCCAGGTAGACACAGTAGTGTAGTCTCTGTGTGGGTACTTCAGCTATATTCAGTATTGGAGTTGCATGTGGGTGCCTCCATAGCCAAGGCCCTGGGAAACTTAGTGATTCCTTGCCAAGGTTAGTGACACTATGTTGGTTCATTGAGTATGTGGGCAAGCTCTTACATTCTTGGGAGAAGTGCCTTGGTGCCCAGTCACTCTTTTACTGGGATGGATGACCCTGGGAAGGCTTGCTGGCACTCTAGCTAGTGTCTTGTGACCCTGATGGGCACACTGGGTTATACTGGTTATACTAGAGTTCCTCAGTTTGAATGCATGACACTTGGTAGGGTTTCCCTTTCCTCTTTCCTATTGTCAGAATTTCCTCCTGGGTCTTTGCTTCTCCTGGTTGAGGGATGATTTGATGGTGACTGGGAATTTCTTCCTTACTCTATTTGGTATTTCCATTCTTGGGGCATTCTGCCTATGTCTCTCCCCAGATCAAGGCAGTCATGTGGGCTGTGCACATACCTTTCACACCTAGGTGTGCTACCAAGTGTGGCAGTGTAATTCCCCTTGTGTGTTGAGCCACTGGGTCACAGGTCTGTGCTCACTCACTGGTTTCCCCAAGCTCTGCTGGTGAATCTCCTTGTGTCAATGTACTCAAGTGGTCAATGGGTCACCTGCATGATGGAGGTGGCTTCTGCTGTGCTGCCAATCTGCCCTTGCAGCAAAAGTTGCTGTGGTGATAGCTGTGGTGGACCATAAACACAGCAGCAGTGTCTGAGGTTCTTGTGCATGCTTCCTGCCTCCTCCCAGTCCATTTTGTTTCTATAAGCTCTGTGAAGGAGACTGCAGTTCCCTGGTTCTCCTGTGGATTGAGGGGTTGGCATAGGCTGTGGGTTAAGATCTCTGCACTCAGGTCTCTGGGCCTCATCTGCTACTATCTTTGGAAACTTCTTTATTTATTTTTAACTGCATAAATGAACAACAGAAGTGTTGAACCTATGGCCTTTTTGTTCATCTCTTCTAGTTCTTTTGTCATTTTTCAGTGTTGCAGCCTTTGTATCAATATGACTTCTGCTTCTAATCTACTTTAGGTTTATACAGAACTCTAAATTGATGTTCCTGTGGGTGGTTCTAACCTTTTCTACAAAGTAAAAACCACAATAAACTTCAAAACTTTAGGTGAGCTTTCTGTATGGGCTCTATGGTATTTATTAATCTCTTCTCTTTTGCTTGCTTCTGGGTTTTACATCTATGTTCTGGCTGATGTGGATCTTTTTTGTTTATAATTTCAAAGTATTTTAATCAGTGTCCACTTTCTGAATTGCCCTGAGATATTATAAAATATACCTTGCTTTACCTGTAGGTTGCACAATTTTAAAAACTTTTTAATTGCTGTTTTAATTTTATCACTTAATAAAAATTATTACAATTTGTCATCAGTTTTGAGAACAACCTAAGATGCAATTAAGTAGTAAATGATACAAACCTTATATGGGACATGGATGGATGTTTACACTATGCATCTTAGATTTCTACCAAATAAAAAAAATAAATTCAGTTATTTGCTAACATTAAATAATCATGTGTAACTTCCAGATTTCTTAGTTTTTACTTTTTGTTTTTATGATATGCCTTTAGACATTCATATTGGATATTTTGTGTCAATTTTAAATTCCCTAAGAGTACAAAGCCTCTATCTTTACATTATCTTACTTGATTTCATTTATTGGAGCAATCAATGGAGATGACAGTAATTTACATTCTAAAAATAGAATGGGCTTTATTTTGACTCCTTAATTTTTTGACCTCTTTTTTTTTTTTTGGCCCTCAAAAGAAACATTCTAGTGGTTATAGTTGTATGATAATCTAATTAAAATTGCATTATTACAAATCTTTCAATTTAATATCACTTACAAAATACTAAAAATACTTCAGATAAGTTGGAAAAGCAAAAAATAGTATAAAGACAATTCACTCAAAACAATAATTGAGAAAACTTGATCAAATATAACTAATGCATTATATGCAAATAAAATATTATTCTTTTAAAGATGGGAGTTTTTGTTTTGTTTTAGATTTTTGATCTTATGATTCAAACTCAGTTTCAGCTCTTCTACTGTGAATAGTTTTAGATCAAACCTGTTCTTCTTGGAGCAGGTTAGGATGCCTTTTGCAGGACATTGCTCTATGGGAAGAATGGAGGGGAGGGATGTCGTAGTCGCCTCCTCCTTTATTCTGACTCCATAAAATGCAAAGGCAGCTCGTGAAAATATCTGATGATTTCTACCAAAATTTAAGTGCATTACTTTTTAGGAAATAAGTGCTACTTTTAGATTTAATTATTAGAATTTAAATTTATTAATGATGGATAGTAATCCGTATTTTAGAAAGAAATTGGGAATGTTTAACCCATGTTTTAGGACTTTTGTGTAAACTATTGTATTGTTTTGCTCTGTGGACAAAGAAATTGCCTTTATTTTTTCAGGAAATTGTGGCTGCAGAGAAGAAGAAACAGACTGTTGCAGAGCAAGTGATGACAGACCAGTTATCTAGGTGAGAGTTAGTAACTGGTAATACAGAGTTCATTAATGTTCTTTTTTTTTTCATGCATGACAACCACATCTTCGGTCAATCAATGAGTAGCTAACTCAGAAGTTCCCAAACTTTCTCTGTTAACTTTATTTTTAGTGTTCGAGTAATTCCTTCACAGCACTCTCAGACTAATAGAAATACCTAATGGTTCTATTTATTAAGTACTTTTGTCTAAACCACTTAAGTATTTACTTCCTGACAACTTCATGGCCATTTGAAAAAATAATACACATAAATTGAAAGAAAATGTTTTTATTTTATTCTTATTTACTCATGGGGTGTATGTGTCTTTTGGGCATTGTGGTTTTTCTCAAATCTTAGAATCAATTAGGATGCTGCCACCCTCAGGTTCTATTCTACATTGATTTTCACATGGTATTTGCTTTTTATCACAGCAACTATAAAAGACCTAGCTTTGTAAAGATGTAACATCATTGAAAGAGTATAGCATAATATCTTGTTGACACTGCAAACCTCGAGCAAGTGGTTTACATGGTGTCTAAGAGATGACAAGTATTACTGTGTTTTCCTCAAAGATTAAAAATGTTCTCCAGTGACCCTGTGAGTTCACTGTGGTATCCCAAAATGACTTGGTACACTCTGAGAATAGTGAGACCACTGTCAAGAATTTTAAACCCCCTTAGAAAACTATATAAAGTTTTAACACATATAGTGTTTGACAATATAGAAATATGGTAGGATTTCAGAAGAGGCTGGAATAATCTAGGAAGTCCTCAAGAAAAAAGTAAAACTTAAGTTTATTTTTGAAAAAATTGGTTAGCTATGTGGCAGAGAGAAAAAAATGATACTTTATATGTGTGTTATCCAGTAAATTCTTTCAATTAACTATACCTGGAGTCTCCAATGTATCTCCTTTCCATTATATTATGGAATTACTTATGTTTTCATCTCCACCATGCCACCACAACTTTTCTTAAGAAAATAAGTAGTGACATCGATATTGCTTGACCAATGGTGATTTCTCAGTTCTCATCTACCGACCCATCAGCAACATCTGTCTCAGCTGAAAACTTTCTTCTCTTTGAAACACTTTTCCTTTTCCACTGGGATTCCTGAACTCTCACTTGACTGTTTTCCTCCTATCTTCCATTCCTTCTCAGTCTCTTCTGGTTCTTCATCTCCCTAGTCATTAAACATAGAAGTGCCCAAGGGCTCAATTCTTGGACCTCTTCTGTATTTGCTTCCTAAGTGATATTATCCCTACCATGCCTTTAGAAACCTTGTAGATCCTGATGCCTTCCTAATCTAATATTCCAATTGAACACATTCCAATCTGGATTCCCGAAAGTTCATTGCCTTCTCTCCCTTAATAACCAAATCCTCTTTAATTTTCCTCTACAAGTTATTTAGATCTGAGATCCTGATGATGCCTTTGATCCCTCTTTATCAAATCCTATATCTAGTTTGTTAGCAAATGCTCTCAGTTCTACCATCAAATAAATTTACCCTCTCTGCTGCCACCATCCCTGTCCAAACCATTATCTTTTGTTTCCTGGATTATTTCAGTCACTTCCTAACTTGTCTTGTTGTGTCTGCATTTGCTTCTTATTGTTTTATTCTCAACCCAGCAGCCAGAGTTAATCTATTAAAAGGCAAGTCAGATCAAACCCTCCAGTATTTCCTGTCTTAATTATAGTAAAATTTATAAGGCCTATATATTGGTTATGTGTCACCACAAAACCTGCTAGCTTAAAAACAACCATTAATTTTGCTCATGTTTCTTTAGGTTAGCTGTCCAGGCCAGGCTTGGCTGAGTGGTTCTTACTTCTTATTTACTTTGCCCAGTTATATATGAGAAAAAGCAATGGTCTGAGTTCTTAGCTTAGGCCTTAAGAGACCTCACGTGTTTCTATTTGGCCTTTTGTGCTTCTGCGGTGTCTGAGAGAAGAGCCCACTAGTCTCAAGAAAAAGATACCTGTACAAATGCAGCGGGGCTACTTAACTCAGATCATCTTAGATCAGGATTCCCAGCCAAGCCCCACTTGCATAAGTTAGTTCAGTTGAGATCAGCAGAGCCATATAGCTGTATATAATTGTCTATATAGCAAATCAAATGGCTAAGCTTAAGATCAAGGGGTGAGAAAGCACACTCTACCTGTAATGGGCCATAGAAAGAATGTGGATCAGGAGTGCTGAAAAAGTTGGGGCCAATAATAGAGTTTATCCCTGCCCACCATTTGACTTTGGACTTGTCTCCCTCTTGTCCACTCTGCTCCAGCCATTTGGCTTGCTCCTTGTTCTGAAACATACCAGATTCCATTCATATCTTATGTACTTTGCAATTATTTTCCCCTGTGCTTGGAGTACTTTCCCCTAGATATCCATGACTGCTTATTCATTCACTCATACCTTTACTTAGAAGTCACCTTGGTGAGGCCTACCTTGGTTACCAAATAAAAACAAAGTTTATAACCTCTTACTCCAAACTTCATATCCTCTTACTACTTCATTTTTTCCTCCATAGGACTTACCAATATATAATTTACCTTATATTTTCTGTATGTATCATGTTAACTATCTGTCTGCCTCTTCAGAATATGAGCTCCGTGAGGGTTAGGCTGTTTGGAAGTTTTGTTCATTGTCGTATTCTCATTGCTTAGTATGGTAGCTGTACAGTAAATACTTGTTGAATGGGCAAATGAATGAATGAACTGGAGAAGAGAACCTAATTAGAGTCAGCAAAACTGGATTTTAAGATTATCTCTGTGATTAACTCATTGTTTGAGCTTTCATATTTTTCTTCCTGTCTTGATTTTTGCCTCTGCAAGATGAACATTAAGGTTCCTTGTAACTCTAGCTTTCTATGTATGTATATTTGACATAGAACTGATTGCTAATGTGTGAGAATAAAATAGTTTGCCGTGTTTTGGTAAATGTTAGCGTTTTTCACTTTGAAAATTAAAAAAATTTAATGCTCAATTTTAAAAGAAGATTTGGTTTATAACTTGACACAACAATGAATGAGATCTACATATGTGGTTGAGATGCCTAAAGCTTTTAATGAATGTTCTAGCAATTATGACTCAATAAATTCATAAGTTCTTCTATCTCTGAATTGCTTTTTCACGTTCATATTTTTAAAGGCTCATCATACCTTTTTAAAAAATGTCAACTCATTTATTGTTTTAGCCAGTCAATCATCAAATTCATTCAGACTTGGTTATTGCCCAGCAAGTAGAGAAAAGCCAGAGAGGGCAAGATTATTAAGGGTTTATGGAAGTTTATATTTTGGTGAATCATGGAATCTGAGCTAGGTAAGGAGAAAGAAGAGGATATGAGGATAGCCTTCCTTTGCTACCCTTAAAATACTACTACTAGTACTAGTTCTATTACTACTACTACTACTACTACTACTACTACTACTACTACTACTACTACTACTACTAGCAAACCCAAACCACAACATGACTCTCATGTTCTTTACTTTATTAATGGAATCTCCTTTCACATTGTAGGGTTATTATAGATCTTTCTACTTGATGACCTCAAATCCAGTTAGTTTCCTAGTTCTGTCAGTGTTTCTTAAATCTGTTCTCTCTACTACATCTGTTTCTACTGCCACCTTAGCACAGCCCCTTACTATCTCTTTTCTAGCTTACTGCATGCCACCTGATAGGCTGTCATGACTCTGTATTCATTCATATTCGGTAGAATATGTAGTAAAAGGGGAATGGGAAGGTATAGTCTCAACTATTGAACTTCTATAAAACTTATTAGATGATAGGTGCTCTCCTAAACAATATGTATATATTAACTAATTTATTTAATCTTCACAGCAATTCTTTGAGGATGGTACTGCTATTGTCTCTTTTATAAATAAGAAAACTGTGGCCTGGAGTTTTAAATGACTAGCTAAGGCCATGCAGCTAATTATGGCCGGAGGTAAGGACTGAACCCAGGCAGTCTAGTTCCGGAGTCTGTACTCTCATCCACTACACTGTATGCAGTTCCTCAAGTGTGCTGTGCAGCCCCACTTCTGTGGCCTTGCAGATATTGTTCCTCTGCTTGTGATATCCTTACTGCTTCTCCTCTAGGTGCTAACTTCTATTCACATTTTGAGAATCAGTGCAAACATTTCCTCTTCTGAGATGATGGCTTTGATGAACTCTTCTCTATGTCTTCTTTTCCAGGACCTAAGTTATCCTTGTTAATGTGTGCCCATTGAATTTCTGTTGTGGCACTTATTACTTTTATATTCTTATTTTACTTCGTCTGTGTCCACCCCTCCTCCCATATCATCGGAAATCAGCATAGTGTCTATTTGTTTAAAGAATAGTAAAAGGAAGACATGAAGCTCTTAGCTATCTCCAATATTTAAATTTATTTTTAGATAATACTAATGGAAAAACAGATAGGAATATTCACTTATTCATGGTCAGCATTTTGTATTCATATCTGATAAAAAGATTATTCTGACAGTAGTATAAATTTTTATTTGGTATATGATTTTTTTCAACTGCTTATAAATATGTGAATGCTAGAGCAATGCAATATTACATTTGTCAGACTTTGTGTTTTTCTTGTATAGGGCTGTAATCAGTGATCCAGAACAAAATTCAACCACTGAGAAACAAGAAAGTGCTCATATCCTCCCAGATTCAAAGTTAGCACCACTTCGATTTAGGAAAAGAACACTACATGAAACAAAGTAAGATTTTAATTATATAAAATGAGGATGTGCTATGTTATAAATATATTTTTAAAATGTACTTCTGCATTTAATTGGAAACTTTTTGTGTTTGTGTTTGCTATTTTTCTATATGCTGAAAAGTGGAATTTTTGGAGTTCACATCTTAGTTCTGTCACCTTAAGGTACTGGGGACAATACTTCATTCTACTGTCTTTGCCACCCAGGTTTTTTTTTATTTGAAATTTAGGGAGAAAAGCCACAACCTTCAGATCAGAGATAATATATCTTAAAATGTGTAATATAGTAAATAAGACATTTGTATGTGTACAATATATTCTGGCTAAATCTCATTTATATAGTAAAAATTAGTACTACTTATAAGTTTTTTGTGTTTTTGTGTGTGTTTTACTTTGTAGCCTATCAAACCTTTGGGTTGGTATGGACTTTTACAGTCCTCTGGTGCTGTCCACTTAAATTTCTCAACAACTTACTGACATGTAGCCTAAACTTAAATAGGCATAAAAAATCTACTAGTATCTATAGTTGCTCCTTTATATTTTCAGACTGCTGTAATTGTTAGTACTTTCTTATCACTTTTACCTTTTTGTCTCATTCTTATTTTCTGGAAGCCTTTGCTTCCATACATTTAAATATTTGAAGGCATCGTGTATTAGTTTCCTATTGCTGTTGTAATAAATTATCACATACTTAGTATTTTAAAACAACGTAAATTTATTCTCTTACAGCTCTGGATATCAGAAGCCTAAAATCAAGGTGTCGTCAGGGCTATGTTTCTTCCAGAACTTTTCTTGGCTTTTGCAGCTTCTAGAGGTTGTCTTCATTCCTTGGCTCCTGGCCCCTTCCTCTATCTTCAAAGTCAGAAATGGCTGGTCAAGACTTTCTCATGGCACATCGCTCTGACACTCTTCTGTAGCTACATGTCCCTCTGCTTTCCTCTAATACAGATGTGTGATTGCCTGAACCTACCTGAGTAATCCTGGTAATCTCTTCATCTTAAAATCCTTAACTTAAGATATGTCACAACCCTGTTATCATTTAAGGTAACATAGTCACATGTTCCAAGCCCTAGGATGAAGACATTTTGGGGGTGGTGGGGGCCACCATTTATCTACCACACATCTAAACTTTCCTTTTTGAAAGTAAACTTTTACTGACATAAAACATACATTTACAAAATATGCCAACTGTAAGTATTCAATATAAGAATGATCACAAACTGAACAGTATTCACGTACCAAACTCCTAGATCAAGAAACAGAACATTGCCTGTACCTCAGAAGCTCTCCCCTTGTGCTGAATCCCATTAACTATCCATTTTTCCTGCCTTTTCAGGTTCACCTCTCTATCCTAACATCATAAATTAGGTTATGAACTTTATATAGGTGAAATAAAAAATTTGGACTCTTTATGACTGGCTTTTGTCACTCAACATTGTGTTTGTGAGTTTTGTCCATTTTTTTTCCCCGATGGCACTAGCCTCATAGCATCACATCTTTCTGGTTTTTCACATGAATATCAAGGAGCCGAAGGTTTTTTTTGTTTTTGTTTTTGTTTTTTGGCAAGTGGCTGAATTCTTGACCTTGGTGTTATAACACCATGCTCTAACCAACTGAGCTAACTGGCCAGCTGTTTTTGGTTGTCTTCTTCTTCTTTTTTTTTTTTTTCTCATTGCTGTATAGTATTTCATTATATAAGTATACCACAACTTATACATTTGGCTATTTAAAAATAGTGATGCCATGAACTTTCTGTGCATGCCTTTTGGTGAACATATGTCCTCATTTATGCTGGGTACATACTTAGAATTACTGGACCATTTGGTATGCATATGTTCAACTTTAAAAGATACTGCCAGATAGTTTTCCAAACTGGCTGCTGCAATTTACACTCCTACCAGTAGCAGTTTGAGGGTCCTAGTTAAAACACGTCTTTGCCAATGCTTGGTATTATCTGTATTTCTCATTTTAGTTCTTCTTCTGGATGTGTGTTGGTGATTTTAATTTGCATTTCACTAAAGAATAATTTATATTGGCCATATAGATATCTTCATATGAAATTCCCATTCAAGTTTGTTGGGTTGTCTGTCTTTTTCATGTTGATTCATTGGTCTTATTTATATATTTTGGATGTGAGTCTTTCTCAAGCTATATTTGTTGCACATATCTTTTCCCACTCTGTAGTCACCTTTGCATTCTCATGGTCATAACTTTTTTAAAGGCCAGTTTATCAATCTTTCCCTATTTGTTAAGATTCTTTGTATTTTTGAGAAATCTCTGACTACCATAAAGTCATTAATTAAGGGCACTTATGTTATATGTCAACTAGTTATAAATGCATGGCTGGTTTCTAGGCTTTTCAGTCTTATCTATCTGTATCGCTGCACCAATATTACCCCATCTTAATCAGTATTGCTTTATATTAGAGTAAATAATAAAGCAGCTTGTTTAAAGCTAATCTAGTTCCATGAAAAATCCAGTGGGGGTATTGATTAGAATTATTGGATTTATAGCTTTCACAAATTCACAAATTCAGAAGCAGAAATTGGTATGTGTAGTGCAGTCCTTCCTCTCCTCTGTCTCATGGGAGGCATCTGCCTGCCAAAGCACACATACTGCCCTGTGCATTGTAATGAGTGAGTTAGTCTGTTTATTTATGGTTAGTGTTAAGAACTTAGCTTGTTGTTGTAGCTTACCTAAGCAATGGTTTCTAACAGCTTTATCGATAATAAAATTCATCTTTTGGTCTTCAATCTGCTTGATTCTTCTTTCTGTATTGGTTAGGAACTTGGGAAGAGAGAAGTATTTGTGTTGTTTATTGGGCACCTAAAACTCACTTTGCATTTTATAATGTAAATGTTTATTTAGTTTTTTAAATATTTTCAAAAAGACTGTAGGGGCCTTCAACTTATCACCGTTAAAGTGAGTTCTGTTCACCATTAAGAAGCAATACAATATAATGGTTAAAAACAAGGTTTTTTCTAGTTCTGCCATTTACTAATCATATGGCCTTGGGCAAATTGCTTTTCTCTGATTCTGTAAGCTTTATTTGTAAAAAGAGGATAATAGTGTTTACCTCAGAGTTATTACAAGCATTAAGTAAAGCAATGCACATTAAAGTTATTTTAACAGTGACTAGTGTCTAAGAAGTTCTCAATAAATGGAAGCTGTTATTGTTGCTGTTATTTTCTCAGCATTTAGAATTGTTCCAGGCACATAGTGGACATTCAATAAACACATTAATAGTGGTGGATTAAATTGAATTGAGAGGACTAAGCTTTCATGACTCTATTCACAAACTCATTTAGTTTGCAGGCTCTTGCTTTCATTTAGTTCCTGTCTCCTGTTTCCTTTTTTGCAGATACCTAGATTTTATAGAGGTATAGCTTTTCAAGATAGTCATGACCTACACACTTAATTACTATTTACATTATTGCTATTTCATTATACCTGCAGTTTTATGGGGGGAATATCATAAAATTATTTGGCTAGGGAAGTAAAAATACATTATTGAATCTTCAGATCTCTTAATATTAGTATGTAAATAGAGGAGATTATCAGTAGTAGGATGCCGAAGTGTGTGCATTTGGGTTTTGCTTCATATTGTTAGACAGAATTTTAGGGCTGGCAGTCTTTATGAGGTCATTCAGTGCTGACTGAAGGCACTAACAATTAAATAACTGATTAACATATGCCAAGGTTCAAACTTTATTCAGCTAAGTTTTCCACTATTCCGTGATTTTGGTAACTGAAAACCTGACTGACAGTGGCTTAAAGAAGTCAGAATTTATTTTTCTTGTATAACCAGTTGCTTGGAGGTAGGCAGTTGTTGGTTTTGGTTCAGTGATTCAGTGATGTTACAGCTCTGGGCTGTTTTTCCTAAATCTTATTGACCTTTCTGATGTGGTTGCATGGTGGTTATAGTGCCTCCTAGCGTGATATCACTGCCACATTCGCAGGCAGGATCTCTTCCCATGCCACTCTTATCAGGACAAAAGAAAGTCTTCCCTGGAAGATTATTGGCAGAACTGGGTCCTTTAGTCACCCTTAATGGCAGGAGGCTAAGGAAGCAACTTCTATAAGTGAGAGGGAAGCCAAGGAGAAGAGGGTTGGAAGTGGGTTTTAAGTAGCCCTGCAACAGTACCAGTCACAAGTGTGCTGGTTCTTTTCAATATTTGCTTTTATAGCACTTTGATGGTATAGATTCTAACATAAAAGTCACTATGTATTATATACTATATCTCAGAGTTATTTCTTCTGTGTGTGCTACAATTAAAAATCTGAAAAAAGAAGTTACGTACCTTCATCTTTATCCGATCTTTGCTGTTTCAAAATATTAACATAATCTTTTGTACATTTGTCATTTACATCAAATGCAGTACGTTTAAAAACTTAGTGACAAAATGTATTTCTTAACAGGATAAGAACCCATTCTACATTAACTGAAAATGTGCTTTCTCATAAAGTGCAGTTTGATGGTAGGATCATATCAAGGTAATTGTGATAATATTAAATTTTTAATCCTATGGTTATAAAAATGTATGCTCTTTTAAAATAGTAATAATACAAAGGATATTAAATTTGTCTCATTAAAATGAAAAAAAACATGAATTTAGAACAAATGACTTGAGATATTTATCTGTTATAACAATATAGAAATTATAAACCTGTAAGAAAAACATTTTAATTAGAAACTATTTAAAAGGGGATTTTAAATGTCTTTTAGAAAGAAACTTAGAAGTGAATTTTAAAATGCATGTATTACTATGAGAAAATTCTAAACTATTTGAAAATTAACATTTGTGTAACTTGCTTTATTTAATTTCCTCTTAATAGTTAACAGTAGATTATTGATAGATACAGAAGTGAGAAGGAAAGTGATTCTTAAATCTGTTATCTCAGTCTTATACTTCCAGGAATAAATAATGCAACTTGATATTCTTCATGTATGTTACTGGTAAAGTGTGTATTTTTAAATTATCATATTTGTTCAATGATTTAAAACATTTTTTATTTCAATAAAAAATAATAAGTGTATGTCTTTGAGTGCCTTCTTGCAAACAATATTTTAAGGTCTTTATTTTAAAAGTCATGTTGAATTAGTAATCTGCATTGTGACATATCCATATTCATATCGGTGTAAGATAAAGTTGTTTTCTCTTTCCAAAGCCACCTCGACACTTCAACAAGGTGTGCTGTGTTTTCCATACAGTTGCCTGTACTCTCAATCACTGCCACACACTTGAGGGAGTTATGCTATCCCCCTTTGAAATGCACAAATTTATTTTATCATTTAATTTTAAAATTACTGCATTTGAAAATATCTGGTATCATTCTGTTCTTCTAGAAATGGACATGATGCTTGCAGAGAGCTGATTGGGTTCTTNAAAAAAAAAAAAAAAAAAAAAAAAAAAAAAAAAAAAAAAGAGGCTTCCTGGAGAAGGTGCCATCTAACCTTGACTGGGAGATAAAAGTAAGATAGGTGATGAGGATAGGTGGAGGAGACAGCTAATGCCAAGAACAAAAGCAAGAAAACACTTGGATAATTTGGAGAACTGGAAGTAGTTCAGTCTGGCTGGAGTACAGAGTTCGGGGAGGGGTGGTGGTTGGCATGAGATGAGTTAGAGTTTATTAAAAGCAACCTTATGTTAAAGAGTTATGTAAAATGTGCTATGGAGTCACTGAAAGAGAAGATGTGAATGGAATCGGGGGAGGTGGCATGATCAAGTTTGTGACTTACAAAGATCTCTCTAGTTACAATGTTGGAATAGATTAAAGACTAGGTACATAAGGACTGGACTGGATTGAATTATATTATTTGGGAAAGAGGTTATGGCAAACTGAAATAAGTTAGTGGCTAAGGCTATGAAACTTCAGATGCACTCACACAGACTGCATGGATGTACCTTGTGCACACATGTAAGTGTATACACNTGGTATCATTCTGTTCTTCTAGAAATGGACATGATGCTTGCAGAGAGCTGATTGGGTTCTTTTTTAATCATGACCAGTCTCTTACAATCTATGAGTATCGGCAATTCGGGAAAAATAGGTATGCCGTCAAAGGTTGTTAGACCTCTCAAGATGATTACTTCTGAGAGAAGCTGAATAACTTTACATTTTTTTTTCATTTAACTTATAGAACAAATGTGCTTCCTTTTATTCAAAAAAGCACGTACAGTCATCAGTGTGGACGAAGAAAAGGAAAACAATACCAACTTGGTGATTTTTATATTGTAAGTTAAGTATGTGTGCATGCAAATGTTTAATACCAGATGTTGGATTTTGTGTGGTCTGTGGTGGTGGAGGAGAGGGGCTTCTAATCTTCAATTTATTTCCTTTCTTCTTACTAAGCAGAGACATTTGTGTGAATGGGCTAATGGTTGATGTTTCCTCAGAAGGTTCTGCCTCCTGGGCCCAGATCCCAAATGTCTTAATAAGCATGACATTTATTCCCCATGACATCCCCACTCCATTCCACAATGTGGGTTATCCCCAGGAGAGCTTTGTGGTCTCTTGCCACTTTGAAAGGCTCTACAAGGCTGTCGTTGGATAAGTGGCTACCTCAATAGTAACAGTAGTAATGCTCTACCTAAAGCAAGCTTATCCTCTGAAGATGTGTGGTTTCCTCCATATGGAAGGTTATTGGCCACTGGAGCTATATATATTTGATAGTTAGCCTGTTCTCCTTGTGATTTTATCACTTTGGGAATTTCCTGGCATATGGTGTGTCACAAGAATTCCCTGGAATGGGTGGATCATAGATAATGTAAGACTTTGTATAGTGCTCTTAAATTTCAAATCATATTCACATGTTATATCATAATTAAAGTACAGCACTATGCGCAGCAATCATTCATGTAACAAATATATATTCATAAGCTAAGCATGGGAGATAGAATAGAAAGTTCGACCCTTTCACTGGATTTGGAGCTTACATCTAATTGGAAACACAGATAGGAGGGCCAGATAGTAGTTTCAATTATCTGGTTTTTGTGGAGTCAAAAGAGGCTTCCTGGGGCCGGCCTGGTGGCACACTGCTACAGTGTGCTGCTTGGGAAGCGCGGCGGTGCTCCCGCTGAGGGTTCGGATCCCGCGTACAGA
>NW_007732364.1:62612-64977 GCF_000696425.1 Galeopterus variegatus | reverse complement strand
TTCAGATGCACTCACACAGACTGCATGGATGTACCTTGTGCACACATGTAAGTGTATACACGTCTGCTTTTAAGTATAACTCTTCTGCACATATCACATAGTCTCTCCAAGTGATTAAATTCTCATCCTCAGTCTTACCTTCCCTGAACTAAAAAGTCAATCTAAACCACTTTCTCTCCTTTCCCCTGTGACCCTCCTCCCCCCTGCCCCCACCTGCTGGCCTCTGGTAACTATTACTCCACCCTCTACTTCTGTGAGAATATGAGAACCACTTTTCTTTCTTTTCTTTTTTTTTAGACTCCACACAAGTGATATCATGCAGTATATGTCTCTTTGTGCCCGACTTACTTCACTTAACATGATGGTTTCTAGTTCCATCTATGTTGCTGTAAATGATGGGATATCATCTTTTTATTAGCTGAGGGATATTTCATTGTGTATGTATACTACATTTTTTTTTATCCATTCGTCCATTGATGGATGTTTAGGTTGAATTTGTCTCTTGTCTATTGTGAATAGTGTTGTGAAGAATGTGAGAGTGCAGGTGTCTTTTTGATATATTGATTTCATTTCCTTTGGGTATATACCCCATAGTGAAATAGCTGGGTTGTATGGCAGATCTATTTTTAGTTCTCTGGGGAAGCTCCATACTGTTTTCCATGGTGGCTGTACTAATTTACCCTCTTACCAGCAATGTGTGAAAGTTCCTTTTTCTCTGCATCCTTGCCAGTATTTGTTATTTTTTGTCTTGTTGATAATAGCCATTCTAACTTGAGTGATGTGATATCTCATTGTGATTTTAATTTGCATTTTCCTCATGATTAGTGATTTTGAGCATTTTCTCATGTTCTTGTTGGCTATTTCTATGTCTTCTTTTGAGAAATGTTTGTTCAGGTCCTCTATCCATTTTTTAAGTGGATTATTTGATTTTTTGCTGTTGAGTCATTTCAGTTCCTTATATATTATGGATATTAGCTCCTTGTCCAATTTGTGGTTGGTAAACAATTCCTCCCATTCTGTAGATTGTCTCTTCACTTTGTTGACAGTATCCCTTACTGTGCAGAAGCTTTTTAGTTTGATGTACTCCCGTTTATGTGTGTTTGCTTCAGTTGCCTGTGGCTTTGTAGTCTCACTCAAATAAGTGGTGCTCATTTCCCTTTTTAAAGTAGCATTTTCCCTATATTTTTTTCTAGTAGTTTCATAGTTTTGGGTCTTAAATTTAGTCTTTGATCCATTTTCAGTTGCTTTTTGAGTATGGTGAGAAATAGGGGTCTAGTGTCAATCTTCTGTATGTGGATATCCAGTTTTCCCAGAACCATTTGTTGAAGAGGCTGTCCTTTGCTCATTGTATATTTTTGGCACCTTTGTTGAAAATTAGTTGGCTCTAAGTGTGTGGGCTTATTTCTGGGCTCTCTATTCTATCCAATTGGTCAACATGTCTGTTTTTATAGTAACAAGTACTGTGCTATTCTGGTTACTATAGCTTTATAGTACATTTTGAAGTCAGGAAGTGTGATGCCTCCAACTTTGTTCATTTTGTTCAAGACTGCTGTCACTCTATGGAATCTTTTGTGGTTCTATACAAATTTTAAGACTTTTTTTTTCTTTTTCAGTGAAGAATGTCATTGATATTTTGATAAGGATTGCATGGAATGTGTAGCCTACTTTGGGTAATATGGACATTTTGATGACGTTAATTCTTCCAACCCATGAACATGGGATATCTTTTCAGTTATTTGTGTCCTCTTCATTTTTTTTTTTTTTTACCGATGTTGTATAGTTTTCACTGAAGAGGTCTTTCACTTCCTTCATTAAATATACTCCTTAAAAAAAAACATATGGGAAACACTTCAGGATTTAGTCTTCAGTCAAAGACTTTATGAGTATGACCCCCAAAGTCCAGGCCACAAAGGAAAAAATAAACAAATGGGATTATATCAAAAGAAAAGCTTCTGCTCAGCAAAAGAAAGCATTAACAGAGCAAAAGGACAAACTACAGAATGGGAGAAAATATTTACAAACTATGCATCTGACAAGGGATTATTCAAAGAACTCATACAACTTAACAGTAAGAAAACAAGTAACCTGATTAAAAAATGGGCAAAGGAGCTGAATAGGCATTTCTCAAAGGAAGATATGCAAATGTCCAACAGACACATGAAAAAAATGCTCAAAATCACTCAGCATCAGGGAAATGCAAATCAAAATCATATTGAGATATTATCTCATGCCAGTTAGACTGGCCATTATCAAAAAAACAGAGAATAACATGTGCTGGTGAGGATGTGCAGAAAGGAGAACCCTCTTACACTGTTGGTGGGACTGTAAATTAGTGCAGCCATTATGGAAAATAGTATGGAGATTC
>NW_007732364.1:59879-61180 GCF_000696425.1 Galeopterus variegatus | reverse complement strand
GGAATGCCTCTGGTGGTGGTTTTGCAGCAGTGCAGGTTGTTACATGGCAGAATGGTGAAGCAAAGAGAGAAACTCTCACATGCTCTCCTTTTAAAGCCCTCAGAAGCATGCCAATGACCACCATTATTAATCCGTTCACTAGGGCATGGTCTCAGAATCTAATCACCTCTTTAAGGCCCCACCTTTCAATTACTATAATAGGATTTCCCACCGTCAACAGTTAAAATGGAGATTAAATTTTGGGGGGACATTTAATCCTAGGCATGGCCCTAAAAGACTAAGTAAAGCATTGTGTTTTGGAGTTAGAAATCTAACTTATTTTCTGGAATAAGTATCAAGAAAATCACGGACGTTTTCACTCTAGTTATTTTGACACAATCTATTAAGTTCTCCATGTGATGTTATTGTGCTGACTTCCATGAATATATAAAAANAAAGGGGAGGGGGAGAGAGGTTAGCGAGAAACTGGTTAAGGGTCACAAAGATTGATTACATTTTGTAAACATAAGTATACTAATTATCCTGATTTGATCACCACATACTGTACACAGGTATCGATATTCAAATCTGTACCTCACATATATGTTTCAACAAAAAATCAATTAATTATATTTCAACAAAAAAAGTCAAAATAAAATAATATAAAATAAAAATTTCCATCTGAGCTTTGAAAAACAAAACCAAAAAAAATGTGTTCTTTTTCTGTCACTCATAACAAAATACCTTAAACTGGATAATTTTTAAGAAAACCAAATTTATTGCTTACAGTTTTAAAGACTGGGATGTCCAAAGTTGAAGGAATGCCTCTGGTGGTGGTTTTGCAGCAGTGCAGGTTGTTACATGGCAGAATGGTGAAGCNGTGCTGGTGAGGATGTGCAGAAAGGGGAACCCTCTTACACTGTTGGTGGGACTGTAAATTAGTGCAGCCATTATGGAAAATAGTATGGAGATTCCTTCAACAACTACAGGTAGAACTGCTATGCAATCCAGCAATCCCGCTACTGGGTGTACACCCAAAGGAATGGAAATCATCATGTCAAAAGAATACCTGTGCTCCCATGTTTATCACAGCTCTATTTTCAGTAGCCAGGAGTTGGAACCAACTAAATGACCATTGACAGATGACTGGATAAGGAAAATATGGTATTTATACTCAGTGGAATACTACTTGGTCATAAAAAAGAATGAAATTCTGCCATTTGCAGCAACATGGATGAACTTAGAGAAAATTTTGTTAAATGAAATAAGCTAGGCACAGAAAGAGAAATAATACATATCCTTATTCAAAAATGGGAGCTAAT
>NW_007732364.1:57320-58134 GCF_000696425.1 Galeopterus variegatus | reverse complement strand
TTCTTTGTAATTTACTTGATATTAATTACCAATATAAAGCTACCTATTTTGGAGGGAGAAGTAGCTTTATACATTTTTCAGTTGCATATTTGTTATTTTTCAGTTGTTCAGTGGTATTAATACATGCTTATGAATTACTTGTGTTTCCGTTTGTCATGAAAAACAGTGTAAGGTAGTAGGTCTCAAAGCTTTGGGGCCAAATCCAAAGTATCATTTGTCCAACTTTAATGGTTCTGCCTTGATTACTTATGATCTCAGCTTTAGATATTAATTAAGGAAGCAATTTGACGTCTGGGCTTGATATATGAAGTCTTTACAACTAACAATTAGAAGGCTGCTAGTTTTAAAAAATAATAGGCAATAGTTCTCCAGTGAAGTACTTCCCAACTTTTTTATGGTTGTTTTCATAGAAAATAATATATTTGTGCAGTACATTGAGGCGAAGAGGAAGCTGTTCAAAGGTGGAAGCTACCAGCAAGGGAGCTCTGCCCGCCCCAAATATACCCAGCTGCCCTTGTTAGCTTGCAGATCTGGAACCATTTGTAACTTTAGCTGGCAAGCTCCACTTCACTGCTTCCTGCCTTCTTACATGAAAAATATTTTAAGGATTACTCACATGACTGGTTTTAGGGAAACAGAATTAAAACCCAAATCTTCTCCCAACCTAGAAAACCTCCCACAAAGGTAGTAGAGAAAGAAAATAGTTTTATTACTGAATAAGTATTAAACTAGAACGTGATGCACATCACAATCTAATAAGAGATTGCAAAGATAGAAATCTCATGCTTTTATATAGCGAAAAAGATATAACCCA
>NW_007732364.1:20193-56605 GCF_000696425.1 Galeopterus variegatus | reverse complement strand
CTCCCTTGATGTTTCCATTTCAATGAATGGTTCCCAGGTCCTTGAGAAAGATTTAGGTCATAAACTCGACAATAAGACCTATCTAATTTTCAAAAGGACTTATATACATTTCAAAGAGAGGAGAAAGTACTTGTATTACAATTACAAATTTTCTAAGGCAAATGTTCTAAGAAAAAGGAGGGGAGGGAAATCTTTTCCCTTATATTCAAATGGAAGAATTAAGCATCTTATTTCTAATTTGTATTTGTCCTAACACCAGCCATGTTTATTTGAGCCAATCAGAAACTAAAATAATAATTTTCCAAGATTGAATTAAGAATTTTTGATAGGAATTTTGTCCCTGAAGCTTCGATACTGTAATTAGGTTAAAATTGGCTTTATATTTATGTGATGTCTGTCACAAAAGACCACATGAAAGAGTGTGATGAATCTACCTCTGTTCATCAATTCACAGTACATCTTTCTGTGGACCAATAGCTCTGTTTGTATTTTTAGGGATGTTATAATTTTCAGTGAGTTAACTTGCCCATTTTCCTTTGATACTTGTAAAAAAATCTGAGTTTCTTAATATCGCTGGCTTCTTTTGCTCATATGGATTATTAAATAGAAGATTGTTCTAATTGATTTTTTATATATAAAAGTTTTATTGAGCATGCTCATAGTATTTATTTTACTATGATTTTTATTTTACTAGATTTTTATTTATCTAAACATACAAAGAAACATAAAACATAAAATGATCACTATGAAGGGTTTCTCCTGTATCCTTTTTTTTAGAATGTTCTATGCATTTATGCACACATATATTTGACCATCTTTTTTTTTTTCTTTATGAATCATAATTGATAATACATATTTGTGGGGTACAGAGTGGACTATCAATACTTGTGTACAATATGTGATGAACAAATCAGGATAATTAGCATATTCATCATTACAATATGTCATCATTCTTTGTGTCCATTAACCAAATTATCACTGACCGCCCCCCACCCTGTTCCCCATCTGTAGTAATCACAGTTCTCTTCTCTCCTTCTGAAATTTCAACATATTACTATGATTGTTCTTTCTCTCTCTCTCTCTCTCTCTCAGCTCCCACTTATGAGTGAAGACATGCAGAATATCTCTTTTTATGCCTGGGTTATTTCACTTAACATAATTTTCTCCAGGTTCATTCATGTTGCTGTGAATGGCAGGATGTCATTCTTTTTTATGGCTGAGCAGTATTCTATTGTGTATATATACCACACTTTCCTTATGTAGCCATAATTGAGAGATTGATGGGGAGATCAGTTCCTTTATTTTTCTATAGTATTAGCTGGAGCTGGTGTAGTTTCTAAATATTCTCTAAGTATATATTTTTACCATTATTAAAGTATAACATGTCACATTGAATATTTTAAATTAGTATTACTAGTATTTTACTTCTTACATACTTTCTAGTTTTAAGTAATTCATTGGTTCATTTCCTTAGGGTGCAACTTTGACATTTTTGAGTTCTCATCATCCCAGCCTTCCAGAAAGCATAAAACAAAACTCATTACTTATACTTCGAATCACAAATATTGATCAAATAGCTTTGGATTCTCTCAAGTAAGTCAAATGAATATTTGTTACCCTGAAAGTAAGTGAAAATTATTTTTTATTATCTTAAATTGAGATTGTATCACAAAGTATTTAGATTTTAGTTAAGGTTTATCTATGTGTGTCTATTCTTGTGGGAACAATTTCAATCAATTAAAGATTTTTAAATATCCCACTTCATGTTAGTTAAGAATACCTTATTAATTTGATTTTCTGATGATGCTTTTATTTTAGCAAATGCTCCCCAATAAATTTCAGAAGATGGGTTATCAGTACAATATTATAACAATTATAACAATTTTTTCCCACATTATTAGTGTGATTTTTTTTTTAACATGAAAGAAAAGTCTTGGGTCCCATATGCTTATAGTGTTTATAGATTGATAATATATGCATAGTGAAAAAATAATGCTGTGAATCAATGAATGCTTTTAAATGAATTTGAGTTTATTAATCACAGGAGAATGTGTGTGTATATATATGTATGTGTATAAATACACACACACATACGTATACGCTACTCTTGCTGAGTGTTTCTTGGGGCTAAGTATAATTCAAAATAACAAAAATTGGTGTAATATATGTGCATTCGAGGTAATATTCCACAAACTGGCTATAAGGAAGTCTGTGTTTGTTTGTCGTTTACTATATTGCTAAAAATAAGTGCATTTTGGGGGGGTCTTTTTAAAATAAACTTTTTACATTTTATAGTTTGCAAAGCAAAACTAAATTTTAAAGTTTTAATTAAATATTTAAAAGAAAATTTAAAAAGGTATGAAAATCAGTATGTTTACAGGTAGTTCTCAGAAGGTTTTAAGGATTTTAGCTCTTGACTGCTGAGGATCAAAGCAGCAGGCAAAGTTGGTACTTCATTACACTCTAAGCACTCTTCCAACTTTGTTTGAGGGTTTTTTGAATCTGGAGCAGGGAATAGTTTACAGTTTTCATACTCAAGATTGTAAAATAGAATACATTTTCACCACTGTGTACATGCCAATTGCAGAACTGCTTCCGTGGAACATGAGGATGATATAAGCAGTCAAGAAGCCAGTGACAGGCTGGTCTTCAAGGCCATTCAAGGTATGTCTTATTACTCTACTCTCCCAGACTTTTAATTTTCAACCATATTCTTTGTGATCAGTAAAGCAATATTTTCCAGATATTTCTGTTTTATGGCACTTGATTTATATTTCCTATTGTCATATTTTCTAAAAAGTTAATATATTTACTTATTTATTAAAATATTTTTAGGATTTTTCCTACTTTAATGGTCCTAACTGAATAACTAGTATTATATGAATTATGGATTCAAAAATTTTAGAAAATACCAGATAGTATGGATTTTACTGATGTATTGAATAAAATGTAAAAGTAATTTTTTTTTTAATAATATGATACTTGTCTTATGCACTAGGTAATATTCTAAAGAGATTTGTGGGGCCTAGCATAAAAGAAAAAAATGCTAGACTGGGAGCCAGATTCATGTTTGGACTCTGCCAATTAATATACGTGTGACTTTGTGTAAATTCTTGCACCTCTTTCTTCATCTTTAAAATGCAGATAAAAATACCTCTCATATTAACTGTCCAGGGTCAACATAGGTAATAAATGAGACATAGATAGGCTTTGGACACCAAAACTTTTACAAATTTTGTTTCTAGCGTTCAGTCTTATAACCACTGCAGTATACTAAGATCAGATAGACAATTCCTTTGTTGGACTTTATAGTCCAGAAAGATGTGAAAATATTACAGAAGTAAACACAGAAATCTACATAATTTATGAATTTATGAGATTGGTTTAGAACTCCTATATATTCTTGATGCCATTGTTAATTAAAAATAGTTTTCTCTATTCTATCATGGTCAATACCATATTTGTCACTATTGAATCTAGTGACATTTGTTCTTTTCTCTGATGTATTATATCTAATAACTGCTTTAGCAGAGTTACAATATTTTCTTCAGTAAATATGGTATAAACTGCCTTGAGTGAAATAACTGAGCTACAAGGAGAATGCTAGGGACCTGAGCATAGAATCTCTTTCGAGTTTCTGGAAGAAAGACTAAATTTAAATACATAAACATAGGACAACACTCCAAAGCCTTGATACTATTTAGCATACAAGTAATAATTTGAAGATTTCAAACTGTTTTAAAAATTGGGAACTGACAATTTTTGAGTGACTTGTCTGGCATATTTTGTAATTCAGTTAGTAACAAAAAAAGAGGAAAGAGATTAAAGGTGGGAGAGTGATTAGCTTTATCTATCTTTATGAGAAGTCTAGACGATAAAAACTAATATTTTACTTGTAACATTTAGGTTATTTTCTTGCTAATAAAGTGAAACATTATTTTCCTGTATTTAAAATACAACACTTTCACCACATAGTGGTGCTATAGTTCTGATATATTTACATGAGATTTTATATGAGTATATAATCGTCTTTGTTAACAAATTCTATTTTCTGGTCTTTTGTCAGTCATAGACATGATTTGGTTGAATATTCACATCCCTTATTTTGGTTACATCAACTTTAATTTTCTTATAAGAGAGACGACTGCAATTTGGTACATTTGTGCATAGGATCAACTAGTTTCCATCTCTCTTGTTAAACAGATGTGCTGAAAGAACAACTACATGAAAGAGGTGTTCGTATTTTGACTGGATTGGGAAAATACTTTCAACAATTGGACAAAGAAGGAAATGGACTTTTATATAAGACAGATTTTAAGCAAGCTCTAGAAATATTTCACTTAGAAGTGCCTGAAAAGGTATGTACTGCACAAAATTCTCTACAGTGAATAATATATTATTCTTAGGTGGAATATATTATTCACTTTTCTACTGGAAATTTCGTAGTTAATTTTTCTCCTTCTTTATGCCCTGTTGTCAGTGTTAAGCCAGCAGGTAACCAGCCCTGATGATTTTAAAAATTTCAACGTTGTATTAGTCTGTTTCTGTTGCTTATAATAAACTACCTGGAACGGAGTAATTTGTAAGAAAATGAAATTTATTGTTTACAGTTTCTGAGGCAGGCAAGTCCGAAGTCCAGAGTATACATCTGGTGAGGGTCTTGGTGATGGCGACAGTGACACAGTGTACCACACTGTGAAATGGCAGTGCAGAGAGGGAGCAAGAGAGAGCGCGCGAGGGAAAGACAGATTCTCCTCTTTTAATGCCCTCAGAACCACGTCCCTGACCACCATTTTTAATCCATTCACTCTTGCACATCCTGCAATCTAATCACTTCTTCAAGGCTCCATCTTTCAATTACCATAAAAGGATTTCCTATCCTCTTAGCAGTCACAGTGGGGGCCAGGTTTCTAATATATAAAACTTGAGTGACACAATTCAAGTTTCAGTGAGTTTGGGGGAACATAATTCAATCAGCTACAAACATTCATGCCTCCATCCTATATTTACCAAGAACCTAACAACCAGGCATTGTACTAAGCTCTAAAACATGCTCTGTACTCTTAAGATATTCATAACCAAAGGAAAATCATTATAAAACAATATATGTGTTAAATAGAGAATGTTTTTTGAACACATGAGATAGATACCTAATTTCAAGCCAGGTTATGGGGAAGGAGAGGGAAGATCGCAGAAGGATTCCTGAAGGAGGATACATCCAAGCTGAGTTTTGAAGTATGAGGAAGAATTAGCCAGACAAGGGAAGAGGAGCAGCAGGGATAGACAATGGATATTTCACAAGAAGGAGAAGCACAGGTGAAGCATGAAGAGGAAAGGGAGTGTGGCCAGTTGCCCGTATTGCGTGTGGTTTATCTTCACACGTACTGTTCCCGCTGCTGTGAGTAACCTTTCACTGGATCTTTGTATGTTGGATTTTCTCATCACGAATGCAATATCTTTCTCTACTAAGGGCACTACCCTGACACCCCTGCTTAAAGGAGCACCCCCATCAGATCCTTGTTTTTGTCTATACCATTTTCTCATTTTATTTTCTTTATGTCATTTTGTAAGTATTGTCTGGCTCTGCCTGCAAGTAGAAGGTACGTCCCATCAGGTTAGGGACCGGGGTGCTTCTGGTTTCCTTCTCTTTTTCTAGCACCTTGAAAATAATCTGGCATGTGGTAAGAGCTGAATAAATAATGCCTCCGTTTGAATGGATAGATGCATGGATGGAAGGGAAAGATAAGAATGGAGAGAAATAAGTCTGGTACTAGTAGTTTGTAGGGACCGGGGTGCTTCTGGTTTCCTTCTCTTTTTCTAGCACCTTGAAAATAATCTGGCATATGGTAAGAGATGAATAAATAATGCCTCCGTTTGAATGGATAGATGCATGGATGGAAGGGAAAGATAAGAAAGGAGAGAAATAAGTCTGGTACTAGTAGTTTGGATTTTATTCTATAAGTATATAAATTTGAAACACATTTGCCTCAAAGATTTCAGATAGAGGATTGTCTTGCATTGTTCTCTTATGCTTCACGTGGCCTTGTTACAAGATATAGTGTATTTTGTAGAAGGAACACTGGAAATTGAACTTACATGTTTTAGGTTTAAGTTCTAACCTTCCTCCTTGAACTCTGTGATCTTGGACAGGTTGCTTCAGTTTTCTGATTGACGGGCTCTGCCTGAGCAATCTGGAGATAGTTATTGTAATTGAAGTTGCTTGGAAGATCAAATGAGAAAATCACATGGAAATAGGCCTTATCAACTGTAAAATTCTGTGCCAATATAATGTTGCCTATCATTGCTGTGACATACCTGTGTTTTGGGTTTCTTATGATGTTCAATTTTGTGACCTACCTAGTGATACATTATAAGGATCATCTAATTTTCATAGATAAAAAACAAAATAGCAATAGAAAATTAGAAAACCTTGGTGTCTTTGTGTGCAGTCTCACAAGTAATTAATAACTGTTATGGAACCAGAACCCAAATAATCTGGCTCCATCTAATACTTTTTCTGAATCACCATAATACTTCCCTTGGTTGATTTGCTAAATTTTTATGATTGGATTTAGGAATAAAAACTATACTTACTACGTAGAACTTCTAACAGCGAGAACATATATTATGAAAATATGAGTAAGCTTTCCCCTTTTCTCATATATTTTCAGTAATATTTCCTTTTTTCGCCTGTAATATCATTGAAAATTGCTCATGCAGTGATAAGCATATATGAGGGTACTTCATAAAGTTCATGAAGATTTGTATTATCTCTCAATTCTGTTTTTTCAAGAACTTTTTGAAGTACAAGGGTCTTGAAAATAAGAACAAAAGAATCACCAACCTGTGTCTAACTGTAGAGTTAGAAAATGTTTGTGAAAGGCATAGTTATTCGCCCTGATTTTTTTTTTAAAATTGGTATGCACCCTGAAGAGATACCATCAATGAATTTACCTTATTTTTTCCAACTATATTATTTGCCGTTCTGTACCATATCTTAGAAAGAAAGAGTTGTATAAATTTGTTGCCAATATATTAATTTACTTAATTCTTAAAAACAACTTCTTTCAAGCTTCAAGAAGTATCTTTTAATTCGAGTATTTCATGAGTTGAGTGAGCACATGTGTCTTCTCCTGTTCATATTACTTGGGATTTTTAAACGTCAAGCTCATTTTCAATTCAACTGAACAGACATTTAAAGTCTGTATAATGTACAGGCATTATGATAGACAAAAAAAAAGCATGGGCTGTTGAGAATTGAGGGTAGATAGGGCATCATGAAATTTAGTTGTTCTAATTAATTTATTTGAAAAAATTAGGAGGAAGTGGAAGAGAATATTTTTTGAGTACGTATTATCTGCCAAGTGTGCCTTGATAGATTTTATTTACATTCTCATTTAAAGCTAAGAACTTGATTAAAGTATTGAAAATATATTTACCTGAGTTTGAAAAAACTCATGCTGTATTTTTTTTTTGTTGTCAGGGACACTGTGAATAGAGCATTCTTTATTAAATAGTGCATTTGCCAGAGTAAATGGTAAAGTGAACAAACTGGCATAAGGGGTTTATTCAAAATTACATCTTTCAGTGTAATTTATGGAATAATATTAGAGTCATTCGAATCTCCTATACTTTAAAGCATGAAGACTAGCAAAAATACAATTAGTGGTCATAATGCTATTGTAGGCATTCCAGAACCTGAAGTGACTTTTAATTTGTCACAGATATAATAAATTAAAAAATAATTCAAGGGCCGGTTTGTGGTTCACTTGGGAGAGCGTGGTGCTGAGAACACTAAGCCAAGGGTTGAGATCCCCTTACCGGTCATCTTTTTTTTTAAAATTATAATTCAATGTTCAAAATCAAGTAAATGGTAACCATATGTGTGTGTGTGTGTGTGTGTGTGTGTGTGTGTGTAAAAAGGGAGACCATGTGTATATACAGGAAAAGGAGAGACTGGCCAAAGGGTATAAAGTTTCAGTTAGAGGAATAAGTTCTAGTGATCTATTGCACAGCACGATGACTATAGTCAATAATAATGTATTGCATATTTCAAAGCAGCTAAAAGAGAGAATTTTAAATGTTCTCACCACAAAGAAATGATAAATATTTGAGGTAATTATCCTTATTTGATCATTCCACAGTAAATACATGTATGAAAACATCACACTGTATCCTATCAACACATATAATTATTATTTGCCAATTAAAAATAAAATAAAATTTATGAAAGATTAATTTGTGAGGTAATGCCACTCCCAAATGGTTCTAACTTTACGAAACTGTTCACCAGAGTGTTACTTTAAATAGTTTTTGTAGTGGCTTTCATTGGCTTTGTGTGTTAACTTTTGAATTACCTAGGGCTACAAAAGATGTAACAAAATGCGACTATGCTGACTTTGTTGTGACCATATATAACTCGAAGGTGTAACAGTGATCTCTGTGTGATTGCTTCTAGGATTTTGAGTCTGCGTGGCTAATTCTGATTGGCAATGGTAATGGCAATGGTAAGGTTGATTATGGGGAATTCAAACGTGCCATTATTGGTGAAATGAACGAATACAGGAAATCATTTGTTCGAAAGGTAACTTTAAGTAACCTTTTAAACTGTTACTTTAATAGATTATTAGGTTCATTATATAAAAACTTTAATGAATTACCATTTAAAATGTTTTAAATCTTTTTACCTGTAAGGTATGTTGGGTTTAGTGAAATGCAAAACAATAAGCACATATGTATACAAATTTGCACAATAAAGCATATATATGCATACAGATTCACACAATAAAGCAAAATAACATGTATGTGTTTTAGAAAAATATTATAAAAGGAAAATAAAATTAAAACCAAATTTTGGCTCAGAAATTAGTAGTTCAATAAATTGCTGCCTCCATAAATTTTTAGCTATATGACTATATTCATTATGAAATATTGCTGAGCCTCAGTTTCCTATTTCATAGAGGTAGTGTAAGGATTGAATGAGATAATACATATAAAATTCTTAGCATTGTGGCTTTCTGGTTCAATGCTGAATACATGTTATTTTAGGATGATGTTTCACTGGTTTTCATAATATGCATGCTAAATTAAAATGAAGATTAAAACCATTATGTTAAATTGGGATTAAAAACAGAAGCCTTGATTTTTATGGAAAACTATGTATTACTTGAGTTCTGGTAGCCATTTTTAGAGTACAATTTTGAGCAATGCAATTGCTTTTTCTTTTGTTTATACACCTATGTATCTAATATCTAATATTGTTAACACAGCTATTATGACTAAAGTAGTATAAACAATTATATCAGGTATAAGTCTCAAGTAGAAAAAGCAAAATCTCTCTCTTTACTGGCCAAGAGACACAATAAAAACATTAAGTTAAACAAATTCACCACATAATATTTATAAATTTGCTCTTGTTTGTATTTTACATGTCCTGGTAATAGGTTTATGTATCAATTCAAATTAGAGGTGACTCTTATAAATCTTGATACTGGTAATAGAGAACAAAAGAAGAGTTATAAAGTACTGTACTGTATTAGTTTGCTAGGGCTGCCCTAACAAAATACCAGACCGTATAACTGAAGCAGTAGAAATTTATTTTCTCACTGTTTTGGGGGTTGGAAGACTAAGAACAAGGTGTTGGCAGGTTTGGTTTCTTCTGAGGCCACTCTCCCTGGCTTGGAGATGGAGCCTTTTGACTATGTCCTCACATGGTTATCCCCGACTCTGTTGTTTGTGTCTAACTCTCTTCTTATAAGGACAGCAGTCATTTTGGATGAGGGCTGACCCTAATGATTCCATTTCACTTAATTATCTTCTTAAAGGCCCTGTCTCCAAATACATTCACATTCTGAGGTACTAGGGGTTAAGGTTCAACGTATGAATTTTGGGATGGGCACAATTCAGTTTACACCAGGCACCAAATTTTTATGAACTCAATACAGCAAATAAACAAACTTGATTCTAGTTTTGACTCTTCTGCAAACATGAAGTGTTGCTTTGGGTAGCGTGTGTGTTTCTATGTACCTAATGCTCTTCCCAGTGAAATATTTTGTGATATGTTATGATACTCAGAGTTTCATTGAATTAGAAAAACAATATAACAACTAGCATTTCAAAAGGTAGTGTTAAATTTTGAGAAATAGAGTAACAAAACTCATTTTAAAAGTATTTTACTTTCTTATTGATTTTAATGATAGAATATTTGCAAGTTTTTGAATTAGAATAGTTCTCCTGGCAATCTGTTTTAGTCATTCATCAGTTTCATATGAATCCTAGAGCTGAAAGTTACTTGAGAGGTCTTTTACCCAACTCTTTAGTTTTCAGAGGAGGAAAGACAAGGCAATAGAAATTATGTTACTTTCCCAAGGTCAGAATGCTAGAAAATGGTAGAACTAAATACCTGAATGCTAATATCTTGCTTTAGTATCTTTTTCCCTGTATTTATGATGATTCTTTTATATATCAGTTTAATACTTTTAAACTATCTTGCTTATAGCTCAGAAATAACCTACTGCAAAATAAAAAAATTAAGTTCTTATGTCTAATGATTTCATGGAAAAAATAACATTTCTCTCTTTATTTAGGCCTTTATGAAACTGGATTTCAACAAAACTGGCATTGTGCCAATTACAGACATAAGAAAATGCTATTGTGCAAAGAAACATCCTCAAGTAATTTCAGGTAATTATTATGAGTCAAAGTGCATGCAGTTTCTAAAACATTAACAAAAGTAGTTAACAGAAGTAGTATCTTTAAATTATGTTAATTTAAAGCATCAACTGAGGCAGTTAAGGGAGGAAATAAATTATTTATTTTTTGAAACTGAAACTCCAGAGCCGTTTGCCCTAATTCATTTAAAAATCCTTAGGTCTATTGTCTGTACTTATTTGTTTCTTTGATATTTACAATTGAGATAGAATTCTTATTTCCTGATTAGGACAGAGTGGAAAAATTGAATTAAAAAGAACAGAGTAGATTTAGAGAGCAGATAATTATATATGCAGGTTTTCAGAATTAGTTTTACTATATCTGCTTATATAGTTATTCATATTTGAGGCTGTAAGGTGGAATGAAGGTATGTCTTCTCTAGAGATGGAGCTATACATACAATGAGCATACATATATCAATCAAAATTTGGGGATACAGTAATTTCTCAAAGATATTCTAGGGATTCATTTCTTACTATATTTCTTCTGACTTTTTTTTTTACGTAATTGATTTATAAATGCATTCTTACAAGAAAGCATTTGACCCCCACAACTCCCCCCTTTTCAATACATTTCCCTCCTTAGAAGAAAAAATTATCATTTAATATATATATTTCAGTTCCTACTCTATGAATTTTCATAGCTGTATATGTTCTGTAAATATCTAATGCCTTTTGATGATTTTTTTTTTACATGAAAGGTGCACTGAACATAGATATTGTTATGTGGTTTGCTTTTTACACTTGGCAATATGCTTTGGAGCTCTTTTCATGTTAATCCTCATTGAGCCACCTTATTTTAATCTGCTGCATACTATTCTTTCTATAAATCAATATACTACAATTTACCTAGTCATTCTCCTATTGGTAGACTTTTAGGCTCCAGTTTTTTTGTTTGTTTTTGTTTTGTTTTGTTTTGTTTTACTGGCCAGTACAGGGATCAAACCCTAGACTTTGGTGTTATCAGCACCACGTTCTAACCAATTGAGCTAAATGGCCAGATTTCCTATTGGTAGACTTTTAATTTCTTATTAATATGTACAACCCATGAAGCAGTAAATATGCTTTTTTGTGACTCCTTAGGCCTGTTTTCTACTACTTCCCTGGAGTGATATCAGCACCTAGAATTACTGGGATATCTACATTTCAAATATTAATTGATACTTTCAAATTATATTGTAAGATGGCTGTACAGTAATTCTTATACTGCTGTTAGTTGAAGAATTCTCTTTCCTCACAACTTTGCCAACAATTTAACTTTTTCTCAATATGAGAGGTTAAAAAAAATTTTTATTTGCATTTTCTTGGTTATGAAGCAGGTTAAACATATTTTCATGTATTTATTCACTATTTGACCATCTTTTATGACTATTTATTGATTAACTTTTATGAATAGTTTATTCCAATTTATAATTTTAATTATATACTATTGAATTCTATAGAATACTATTATTTTAGAATTTTATTTTTTAATGTTAAAAGAAGAAACACTGTAATTACTTTGGTTCCTTGTCATTATTAACCCTGGTATACAGTTTATTTATTACTTTTAGTTGTGAAGTGGAAAAAACCCAGTAGAATTGGTTGTAAAGATTAAAGCTAATCATCACAGGCTTCCAAATCTTTAATTATGTTTTTCACGTTAAAATAGCTTAATTTGCTTATCAAAGGCTTTAAATGCACTACAGTTACTGTTAAGAGAATTTCTAGTGTTATTTAATTGTCAGTATATTTTTTCTTTAAATATGTCATTCTCTGCTTCTTTCTCTTTAATCAGTTGCACTAAATATAAGAATCAAATAGTTTACTTACTTCAAAATTAGTTGATTTCAACACCATGTATTTTTTCTCTTGGTCTTCTCCTGTCTAATAATCTTAATTAGGTTGCTTGCATAGTTTTAATTTTATTATGTGTCATTTAATTGTTGATGATGGTTTTGTTCTTCTTGTTGTTAGTTTCAGAAGTTCCACATTTCATCTTTGCATTCACATTAAGGACAATAAGCTAGCAAGCAAAACAACTTTAGAAAGAGGAAAAACCTGTTACTGTTTTTTTAAAAAGTAGAAAAACCCCTATTGTTGTCCATCTTACAACTTATAATCTATTCACATGCCATCTCTGTGATATAAGTTGTTTACATTTATAATTAATTTCAAATTAAGGCTTTTATACCACATATAATTTAAACTATAGAACATATTCTCTTTTTTACTTTGCTTCAGTAATTTATCAGAAAAAAGTGTTTTGAGGGCCGGCCCGGTGGCGCACTGCTACAGTGCGCCGCTTGGGAAGCGCGGCGGTGCTCCCGCCCGAGGGTTCGGATCCCACATACAGACCGGTTCCCACTCACTGGCTGAGCGAGGCGCGGGAGCAGCACCGAGGGTTGCAATCCCGTTGCCGGTCCCCGGTCCGGTACGGGGGCAACACTGAGGGTTGTGATCCGTTGCCGGACACGGAAAAAAGACAAAAAAAAAAAAAAAAAGAAAAAAGTGTTTTGAGGTTTCATAAAAATGGTATATCCCAAATGTATTTCTGTGCAGTAATATTAGAAATCTAATGTTTGTTGCTGTAAATATTTTCTGGTCTCTAAGGGGAGTGAAAGAAAATTTAGTTACAGATGATGGAAGGTAGGCATTTTCTGGGTGGAAGATTTAAAGCAGGTATAAAATTCTTGTCTATGAATGATAAATTTAAGTAAGAAATGTTTTTCTTAGGAAAAAATTCTGTTAAAACTGATCTGTTTAAAAGTATCAGTGGCAAACAGAGAGAGAAATTTCACCTGCCAAAATTTATATTTTCGGGCCGGCCTGTGGCTCACTCGGGAGAGTGTGGTGATAACACCAAGGTCACGGGTTCGGATCCCATGTAGGGATGGCCGGTTTGCTCACTGGGTGAGCGTGGTGCTGACGAAATTTATATTTTCATTTATATTAGATCTTGATTAATTTTTAGCTTTGACTAACATTTAATCACAAATTCTCTTTATTGTTATTTATTACTATCTCTACATAGCATAATTATTGTCCTTCAAATAATTGAATCATTATGAATACCTTGTTTTTTAATAAAACAATTACTTTGTTTTCTATTTCTCATGTAAGTTTTTAAGACAGCAAGTTTTCTATTTCTCATGTAAGTTTTTAAGACAGCAAACTTCTTGATAAAAGAAGTAGATCTTATTTCTTTAGTTTGAAAGGCACTTCACAATCTTTAATATTGAAGTTCATGGGCCAGCCCGGTGAGTGCGGAGGCGCTCCCGCCGAGGGTTCAGATCCCACATACAGACCGGTTCCCGCTCACTGGCTGAGCAAGGTGCGGATGCAACACCGAGGGTTGCGATCCCGTTGCCGGTCCGGTCCGGTCCCAGCGCGACACTGAGGGTTGCGATCCGTTGCCGGACACGAAAAAAGACAAAAAGGAAAAAAAAAATATTGAAGTTCATTAGAGAACCTCTAGTTTGTGAAAAAGATCCAACTCTTACTCTAATCTTGCCCATGCTGTTAGACAAATGATTACGGTGGTATTCCCATTTTAAGCCCGTTATTTAAAATATAACCTGACTTTAAAATGTTTTAGAGGGTCACAGAAGTCTTTTTACTTTTTCTGCTTTTGCATATGGGCCTCTGTTTAAACTTTTAAAATTATCATCTGTCCATCTTCTATAGCTTCCTTTCATCTTTTAATTTATTTTTTCTTATTAAAAAATAATTCATTTTTGTTTCATGTTCTATGCTAGGATCCTGGGGATAGATCGGTGCAAGAGAGAGAGGGGCAGGGAAGGGATGGCAAATTAATGGGATGAATTAATTCTAGTTCATGATTAAATAAATTGGAGGGTAGTTTGATATAAGATTTCAAAGATGATTAAGTATTCCTTTATTATCATCAGTCATTTTACTGAACCTTTAAAGAAACTGTTTTATAGTCAGTACTGTTTTACAGGCCAGTCCACAGAGGAAGAAATCAAATCTTCTTTTCTAGAAACATTAAAAGATGCCTGCAGCAAGTCTGACGAAGTTTCATATGGTGAATTTGAAGATTATTATGAAGGTCTAAGTATAGGGATAGTAGATGACAAAGATTTTATTAACATCTTATGCATTCCATGGGGGATTTAGTTTTTAATATATTCATATGTCATTAGCATTAAGCATTTTATAGGAGAGATGAACTGAATGTGAAGTATGATCAAACTATGGAATATATTTTTCTAGGATTCCCTTTACCCTTTTTTTTTTTTTTGCTCAGAAAAGTTGGATCTAGAAAGAGAAATATTCAGAAAGATAAGTATAGTGATGTGTTTGTGCACAAGTATGCATGCTCACCTGTCTATGTGTTTGCAAAGATATGTCTTCTTGGTTTATTACTTATCATGAATATATTTCGAAGATCATTATTTTTTATTAGCCTCAATAGGAAAGTCACACCTGCATCAAACTATATGAGAGCATCTATATAATAACCAAGTTTCCTGTCCTTTCACGTTGTTTTTTTGCTACCTCTTTCCAAGAATATTGTTGCCACCATACTCAATTTGATGAATTGGCATTGAGCCCAAAGCTTATGAGACTAAAATAGTTCAACTTTTCTTGAACATATGAAAATGTTAAAGAAATTAAAGTATATGTAAGAGAAATCTTTCAAGCAGTGTGATTTATAGGTGTTTTCTTTAACAAACATTTAAAATCTGACTTGTCTTGAAAATTCTTGTCTTTTAACATATGTACTATTGTTTGTCAGTGGAACACAATGTAGTTATTCCGGTGACCAGTTATATTTGTTCTTTTATTCTGTTTTTAACTGCAATCTTTATTATCTGTATAGAATTATTATTTAGCTAGAAATAATACAATTGTGAGATAAAATATTCTCTTAGATGATTAAAGATCTCAAAAAGTGCATTATTGCATATAAGGGATAATCTAGTAATTCTTGCCCATAGCATTTTTAAAAAATTGATTCCTAAAATGAATATATGATATTCTGAACATTTCTTTTTGATATACTGAACAATAGAAACCTTTTCTTCTAAAATATATGTTACTTACTGGTTACATGTATTGTAATCATTCTAAATTCTATATTCCTCACTTCTCCAGGGAAATACAGATAATTCAGTTCAACTGAATAGTTGAACTATTTCAGTCTCATTAATTTGCCTCTCCTTCCCTGCCCCACTCTCTCTTCTGAGAGAATTTAATGGATTGTTCCCAAGTTCACAATTTTAAATTTTATAAGTTAATATAGCTTAAATTAGAAAAAATGGTTGAGAAAAATAAGTGGTTCAAAAATGAAAATACACGTTTTGTGGGATATGACTTTAGGCACATCACTTCATCCACCTGTACTTGGCAACATTATTAGAAGTGTGATATGTATGAACCAAATTAATTCAAAGTCCAACTTTTCAAGATTTGAGTATGTACTAAAAGTTACTACTAATATATCAGAGGGAAAAAATGTACAAACCTGTTAGTGCTATTTTCATTGGCTAAATTCTTCATTGCTTGGCATTTAAAAATATTGTTATAGACATTAAAACAATATGCCAGGAGACATTTTGGCAGAAATAAGTCTATAACACTATTTCTAAGTCACTTTTTTATGTAAAAAATCATCCAACTATAGACATCTTAAACTCTACAAATTTTTCTTGTGTTAAAGTGACTAATACTATGGGTGTTCAATATGCAAAAAGTATTTTTCACTGATAAATTTTTACTTAGTTCTTCTTACAAACCTATTCTTAATATTGGCCTTTCATATTTTCTTGTTAATACAATCAGAAAAGGTAGAGGTTGTCATATTGTAAAAGATGGGGAGATACTTCTGGGATTTAATAAGTTAATGTGACAATATGCTGTTAATATAAATTTTCATCCTTTTATATGTAAGTATTTATATGTGGTTATTGGTAAGAAGTATCTCTACTTATGAAATGTAACTTTTATAGTTAATTTTTTATAATTTTACATTATTGCTTTCATTTAGAGTTAGAAAATACATAACCAATATATGTTTTTTACTGTATTTTATTAAATTAGAATTGATGACACAATAAATCATTCTGCTTTTGAACTTGCCTTACTGCCTGCATTCTTCGACTTTGTTAGAGTAAAATTTGTTATTTAGTATTTAATTTTATAGAAGAGCATTTAATAGAAGCGACATTTTCAAACATCCACATATAATAATTGACTTTTGAAATTCTATCTTAATAGTATTTGAGATTCTAAAATACCTTTTAAATAGCTTTAAAATAGGAAATTATATGTTGTAATGTTGTGACATGAATTTTATGATTAAGTGTATTTTATTGATCTCTGGGTTTTTTAATGTTTCTTGCTTGTTATGGTACAGAATTGCTTTCCCCATTAGCCATACTATCTATTGAATTGCATATATTTATTTTAATGTTTCTATTCTTTATAAATAAAATTTTATAGAATTTTTAGGAAAAATTCACATTTTATTAGAAAAAAGATATTATATAGAAATTTTTGCAATATTTTAATGGAAATAATACATATTTGCATGATGGAGAAAGTATAAAACATTATTTTATTTACTATAAAACATACAGCTATAAAACATCTTATTTTACTTACTACTTCTGACTTTCAGTCAGTCTGAGTTGTCAATTACTTCAAGAGAGAATTGTGTATAATAGGCTATGCTTACTGCAGATTATTGAATATGCTTTTGTGAGACTATAGTTTAAAGTGCTTGCAAAAATAAAATATATGCTGTGATAAACAGTAATCACTACTAGGTTGACCAGCATCTATAGCAAAAGTGTTTAATGAAATAGAAGGTACTGAGCCTGTATAACACAAGCCAACCAGAAGAGCAAAGAGATCCAAAGGGTTGACAGGGATGTATTAGTAATAATAATAATGAGAATCTTGTCTTAGCCTTCCATTTTTGTTTTAACATTATACAAACTTGTAAGGAAAACTTATTTATTGAATGTGCTCCAAATAATAAAGAATAAATGCCTCATAGTGGGCCCACTGTGCATTTATTTAATCATTATTTATTCAGTGAGTTGTGAGGAGCACTATCCATGCAGTTGCACAAGGCTCTGACATATTCTAGATTTTTCTCACGCTGTTTACATTCACTTAGTTTCAAGTCCTATCATTTCTTACCTTCAGATGTGTGCCTTTCTCTATTCTCAATGCTTATGCCTTAGTTCAAACTCTTACCACTTCTCCTATGTGTTGCTCCCCCATCAATTCTGCCTCCTCATCAACTCAGCCTCCTCCCCGATCTTGTTTCAACCCATCATACACACTGATGTTGGAATGATCTTTTAAAAATATACATTACTTCCTAAATAAAATTTTTCCCTGGTGGCCCATATCTTTCAGAAAAGTTCAAACACCTGACTTTAACAAATACAACCTGAATGATCTGGTTTTCCTGACCTCATCTGCCTATACTCAGCACACTGCCCACATCCCTCCAGCCATTCTGAACTACTTAGAGTTTTAAAAATGGTGTGAGGTTTTAAACCTTTGTACTTTCATACCTATTCTGCTATTGTTATCTAAAATTATTTTCTCTACTTAGTGCATTTAAATTAATTCATATGGCCTTCTAATACTACCTCAAGAATCATTTCTTCTAAAAAGTTAAATCAGACAAACTCTTGAATTATGATATAGTTGTCCTTTCTAGGATCTCATTGGTACTCTGGGTGTGCCCTTAATCTATCATTTATTAGTTTATGCTATAATCATCACTTTGCTTATGTTTCTCCCAGTGCACTGTAAACTCCTTGAGGGTAGACACAATATCTTATTTGACTTTGTGACCCTAGTGTCCAGAACAGTTTCTGACAAGGGGTAGGTGTTAAATCAATAGCTGTAAGATGGATAAATGTGTGATTGATTAAGCAGCAATTATGGTTCTTGCATTTGAATATTTTTGCCTCAAAACACTTGAGCGTAGACCATGTAAATAGTATGAATGTATAAGCTTCAACTATAGAGGCAGTAAGTTACCCTAATGAAGAATGCACAGACGGTGGGTTTTAGCTAGCTCTTTTCAACATGGTCTCATTGCTCATGGGCTACTATATTCACTTCAGTTATTTAGAACTCAGTCAGCATCTGATGCCTAGCTAACTAGTCTTGTAAGCATATTGAGTTTTATCCATGAAAATGGTGTCATGTTAGAGCCCTAAATGGTCTTTGGTTCAACTATGGATTAGAACAACTTCTGGTTGCCTGACTCTAAGGACTCTAACAATAAGGTAATCAGATCCTTCCCCTGGAATGTTGCTGCTGCTTCCTTCGGTGAGCCTTTGATGCACAGTGGGAGTTGGAGCTCTCAAAAGGACAAACTGCTGGGATATCACTGAGTTTGCAGAAATTTGTTGTACGATCTTTTGGGGCCTCTTGGACAAGAAATGTTTGTTTAAAAAATGTATGTGACAGAATTTGCTCTGAAATTTATGTCATAACCTGGCTGTGTGTGTGTGTGGGGGGGTGGTTAATTCTCATCTACTTCAAAGATTTTTGGGGGGTAGGACCTTGGTTAACTATCAAAAGGAACCCATTACTGTACTTGTGCATGACTAAATTGGTTTAAGTCAATTCACAGCTGCAGTGCTCTCTCTGATTCTTCAGTAGGCACTACAGACCCCAAAATAGCATGCATGGTGCCTAAAGTTGTAGGGTTAAAGATACAAACACCCCAGTCCATAACTGATATTAAACAAGCATAAACTATGTCATTTATCACTGTGTGACAGAGATGCAAAGATTACTCAGAGCCCAAAGATTATTCAGATTACTTTGGGCAATGAGAAGCCCAAAGGGACTACACCGAGAAAATTCCCTCAAGAAGAGAGAAAGGAGGGGCAGCCCTGAGTTAGTATTTGCTTCAGCTTTTGTTGTAAATACAAGGAAATACAAGATAGAGATGCAAAGATTACTCAGAGCCCAAAGATTATTCAGATTACTTTGGGCAATGAGAAGCCCAAAGGGACTACACCGAGAAAATTCCCTCAAGAAGAGAGAAAGGAGGGGCAGCCCTGAGTTAGTATTTGCTTCAGCTTTTGTTGTAAATACAAGGAAATACAAGATAAAAAACAACTTAATCATTTATCAAAGGAATGAAAAGAAATTGGCTATGGGGCATTCTCTGGAAAACGTCTTGAGAAACAAAGGAAAGGGAGTGCAGCTGGGTAAGCAATGACCTTAATGATCTTATCTAATCCAGCAGGGACTATTTGCTGTTTCCAGCACGTGCTGTTTTCAGCACTTAGGTTCTGCATAAGTGCATTTAGGACTTTTGCCCTTGGTGCACTCCCTGTTCTTTGTCAAGCCTGTGTGCTCCCACAAACTAGGCAAAGAGGCACATGGAAAGCCTGCCTGCATTATCCCAGGGGAGTAATAATAATTCTACTACTCTGAAAACAAATGATTTATTAAGGTGTTATTGAGATGGAAATTAAAGTGTTGTATGTAAAAACTGAAACAAAGATTTTGGAGATTCGTTTGAATAAATTATGGAAATGTATTAATAGATACACATTTTCATATTTTTCTCTTTAATCCCATGTAAACTGATTTGTATACTTTTTGGATGTCCAAGCAAGGTAAAGTTATTCAGAACGATTTGAATTAAAAAAATCACTTATTCTGTGACAAATTTTACGCAAGAATAAGACAATCAAGGTCCCTGTTGTATTTAACTTTTATTTTTATCAAGTAAGAATGGCACTTCTGAGTCATGGGTAAATGAGGTTAGATGTTAAATGAAAAGAATCTCATCTCTCACAGCTGTATGTTGAGTTTTCTAGGATATTTAGATGGTGATAAAGCCAATATAAAATAAATGGCTGCATTTCAAGGGAATCATTATGTGTCACCTATGAAAGCTGCACACTTATCCAGTAGTTGAAGAGTCTCTACTTTTTAGAAAGTATATGTTATCATTCAAAAGTAATTTTGAGAAAGCATTCATATGACCACTCCATCAAGAAGAAGTATGTACTTATATTAATATTTTAACATAAATGCTGAATACTGATTTCAAACTTGAGCTGTCCTACAAGTTAGCTGTATGACTTTGGGAAGCTGCTTAACATCACTGAGTCTCTGCTTCTTCAACTGCATGTTGATGTGAGGATTGAATAGATACAGATATGGATATACCTAGAGATGTAGACATAGTACTTACTACAGTATAACATGCACATTTTACTCATTATACATTTCTTCCTTCTGTTTTTTTGCTTGAAATAAAGGAATTAATTAAAAGTTTTTCTTATTTTTACCTGATTGTTGCAAATGGTAATTATAAGAGGTATTCTCTTAAAGAGACATTTTTTAGTGAGTAGACATAATTTGTATGCTACTACCTCCTTCTACATCTAATAAACCTCTCATTATTACTGATTTTCTTCCTTCAGCAGAGCACATGAAGAAAAACAAAATCTTGTTTTAAAGCTATAAACTCTTTTCCTTCAAAGCTTGTAGCAAGGTGGTAAGTTAAAAAAGGATTAGTAACAAAAGTTGTTGTTATTCAAATTAATTGGAAGACGATACATGTGTAAGACTAATTTTATATCTGTAGAGACTTCAGGCAACATTCCTAATGTCTCTGGTGTGCACACTAACCCTGTAACAAATTTTTACCAAAGATGGCTGCAACATTGTCCCTCATCCCATATGCTCTTCTTAATAGTGACTTCACATCAAGAGGTGGGGTCTAAGTTCCCTCTGCTTGAATCTGGGTAACTCGTTATTTGCTTATAGCCAATAGATTGTGACTAAAGTGATGCTGTGTTACCTCCCAGACTAGGTAAGAAAAGGCAGTGTGGTTTCTGCGTTTTTTTCTGGAACGCATGAATCACCAAGAATGAAGTCAGACTATCTGGGCTGCCAAACTGGAGAGGCCACATGGAGGTGCTATGATTAACATACAGAACTGGGCTACAGCTGATAGCTAGTGTTAATTGTCTACCATGTGAATGAGACATCTTGGGTTGATTGCAGTCAACATCTCATGACACGCTCATGAAAGATACCAAGTGAGAAAAGCCCAGCCAAGCCCTCCCGCATTTTGTGAGCAAAATAAAATGGTTACCTTAAACTGCTAAATTGTGGGGTTATTTATTTTTTTTACAATAGAAAGTAGAATAAATACTTTCTTAGAATTTGTATAAAAGGATATTTAAAACATTTTTTTCCAAATATTCAGGAGACCTAATTAATGTGACCCACAGTTTACAAAATATTTCTGAGACATTAGAAGAGAAAATAGGCATGATAAGTCTATATGATCTCAGTTGTGTGGAAGAAAGTTATCTGATGTAATGTGTGGTACACAGAATCCATAAGGTAATACTTGCTTAAAGATATTGAGGCATATGTAAAGTCAAAGCCTTGCTGATCATACATTTGACATGTGCAGCAGTTACTTGTTATATAGCATTAGTTTTGGCAATTAGTGGGTTTATTTATTACCATGCTAGATTAAGTATCATATAATTTTCTTGCTGAAAAAATGCTAATTTATTCTAACAGTAGCACTGATGACTTTTACAAATATGGCAAGATAATTTGTAGAGATACTAAATTGCACTTGGTTCTTATTGCTGTAAGATACAGGAAAGAAGGAAAGACTCCTCTAGCCTCCAGCCCTATTGCGGAAAGTCAGGGAAGCTTGTTTTTATTGTCTCAGGGTCAGGAGCAGAAATTGCTAAGAACTCAACTCAAAATGTGAACCTCACCTATCTTTGAGTGTGGTGTTGGTAGGATCTAATGGATATAGGCCCACCTGGAGTGGAAGAGGAAACTTTTGAGAGTTTCTTCAGAGGCAGTGAAGGAAAGAGCTTTTCTGATCCTAAGGAAAGTGGAGTCATGTACCCTGTTCCCTGGCAGCAACTTCCTGCGGAGATCATGGACCCTCAGAGGAGAGTGGCTTTGTGGTGAAAACTACTCATCTAGGCTGTTAACCCCAGACGTGGCTCCCAGGTATCAGGGGTACCACCTTCAAGGGACCCTGAGGGCCTGATTGATGAACTTGTTAATTCACACACTTATTCATTTAATCATTTGTTCACTCGATACATACTAATTGAGTAGCATTGTGGGACAGGCCCTATTCTAGGTTCAATAGATACTGCCATGAATGATATGCATAAATTGCCTGTCCCCATATAGTTTAATTTATAGTGGTAGAAGATAGTAAGCAAGTAAACAAATAAGATAATTTTAGTTAAGTTCTTTGAAGAGAAGGAAAATAAACACTATGGGCAGAGAGTGACTGAGAAAGTTCTCTGAGGAGCTGACATTCTATTTAAAACTAAATGAGGCAAAGAGGAAAAGAGAGCATTCCAGGTGGAAGAAGCAGTTAGTAATTAAGGCCCTGAAGTGCAAGTGAGTTTGGTGTGTTTGAGGCAAAAAGAGGGGTGTTAGGAGGTGAGATCAAGGAGGTAGGCAAAGGAGTGGACCATATAAAGCATGAGGTGGAACTTGTATTTACATTCCAAGTCCAGATAGAAGCAGAGGAGTGCTGTGATCTCATTTGCACTTTAGGAAAATAACTGAAAACTAGCAGGAATATGGATTGGGGCTGGAGGTGAGGAGGCCTGCGTAGAGGCTACTTTGAGAGTCTAGGCCTGAGATGATGATGATTTGGCCTGGTTAGGGTTGTAGCCTTGGAGATGGTGAGATGTGATGAGACTTGTGATGGGTTTTAGAGGGAGTGTCAACAGTACACATCGTTGGACTGTGTAGGGTGAGAAAAAGAGAGGAAGCAAGCATAATGCGCTAGACTGAGCAACTACGTAGGGGGTGGTTCTGTTTACTAAGAATGGGGAAAACTAGGGGAGAAACAGGTTTGAGAGGAAGGAATATATGCTTGTTTTGGCCATAGTTTGAGATTCTTATTAAACATGTAAATTGAAATGTCAAATAGGTAATCAGATTTGTAAGTAAAGAGCTCAGATAAGAGGTCAGGGCTTGGCAATATAGAATCACCAGTGTGTAGATGGCATTTGAAATCCTGGGATTTTGTGTAGGCAAAAAACCTAGGGACATGGTGTAGGAAGAAAAGAAAAGAAGGCCAATGACTAAGCTCTAGAATACATTTAGAGGAATAACAGTGTAGTGGCCAACAAAAGAGACTGAAACGGGTTGGCCAGGGAGGTAGATGTGAAGTCAGAAGAGTGTAGTGTCATGGAAGTGAAAAAAATCAATCTGTAATCAGGAATGAGAAGTGATAAACTACGTTGAATGAAACGAGGGCAACAATGTGACCATTGGATTTGGCAATAAGAAATGGCAGGAAAAAAGCCAGGTTGGTGTGGATTGAAGAGAGAATGAGAATGTGTGATTGGTAAGTGTTAGATGACTCTTTTGAGGAGTTTTACTTTAAGGGAAGTAGAGATATGGGATTCTAACTGGAGGTGAGGTCAGGGTTGAGAAAGTTTTTTTTTTCTTTTCTTTTCAATTTTTCAAAATAGCAAATAATTGAGAGTGTGTAATGATGGCATTGACTTATCACAGTGACCAATGTGAACTGAAGACCAGAGGCTCTTCTCCAATGTTCTGACCTGTGTGAGATCCCTAGGTCCCTGTGGGATCTATCATTGGCAGAGGGAAGCCCAGTCCCCAAACAACTGAGACTGAATGTCCTGCCAGCAGGGCTGGCATTAGAGTAAGGCAAAAGATTCGAATTTTAAAAGATTCAAAAGCAACCAAATGTCAAAATTCTAAATAAAGACAATCAGTAATACTGCTGGGCTGATCTATATTGGAGACTGAGTCAAAAGAAAATTAGTAATACTGATCTTGTCTATAGTTATAGTTAAACTTTTCATACTTTGTTCATCATGGATCTTTTTACGTTAATTTTTATTTTTAAAAATATTGCATTAAAATAAATGACTACTGAAGTATTTGGTGTCTCTTAAATTTTACATCTGAAGTGTGCACCTCTATCAGCTTGCCCAGGCCTGGTCCGCCTGTCAGCCCAGTGGATAGGGGCTCAAACCAAATTACACTTGATTCAGAGAAGTAAAGGAGTGTGAATATTTTGCAAATAGAAGAGCGTACCATGACTTCAGGATTTGAATTCTTAAAATCCTTGAATTTACTGCCTTAAATCACAGTGCAAATTTTTATTTTCCACTGAACATTTTGTAGTTAGGAAGTTTTAAAGTTATGATTCCCAGTACTTCATTAAGAATGTTTTCTGTGTCTACTTCAGTGACTCATCTGCCACAGAAGCTCAAGAGTGGTCAAGTTTATTATTGTGCAGAATAAAATGCTGGGCCAAGCACAGTAATCAGTCTCAGATCTCTGTTATCAGGAAGTGTTAAAAAAAAAAACAAAAAAACGAAGGGGATGAAATGAAAGTATATGAGATAAGGATATACTTTTATTCTGCATGTGAATACCCAGTTTTCCCAATACTGTCCTTTCCCTATTTCTGAGCTCTTTATTTTGTTCCATTTGTCTGTGTGTTTGTTTTTATGCCAGTATCATTGCTGTTTTGATTAGTACAGCTTGATAGTATATTTTGAAGTCGGTGTGATGCTTCCAGCTTTGTTCTTTTTTCTTCAAGATTGCTGTGGCTGTTCAGGGGTCTTTTTGGCTCAATTTGAATTTTAGAATTTTTTTTTTTTCTATTCCCATGAAGAACATCACTGGTATTTTGATAGGGATTGCGTTGAATCTGTAGATCACTTTGGGTAGTATGGACATTTTAACAGTATTGATTCTTTTAGTACATAAACACTAGATGTCTTTCAATTTACTTGTATCTTCTTCAATTTCTTTCATTAATGTTTTATAGTTTTCAGTGTACAGATTTTTTTACCTCCTTGGTTCAATTTATTTCTAAGTATTTTATTTTCAATGTTATAATTTTAATGTTATATCTCTGGTTTATAAACATTTTTGTTTTAATTTTGTTATGCTTCCCTATTGGAATAATTCATTGAACAAATATTTATTGAGAATCTATGACGTACCAGTCCTTGCTATTAAGTACACCTGTGAAAAAATTTAAGCCTCTTGGAGCTTACATTCCAGTGTGGGGGACAGGTGTGAAGATATGCGTGAATAATAAACATGATACATTAATAAATAACAAAGCATGTTAGAAGGTGATTAAGTGTAAAAGAAAAGAAATAGAGTGGGATAAGAGGAATATGAAGTGAGGATAGACATCATTTTAAATAGAATGGCCAAGATGGCTATTGAGAAAGTGACTTGAAAGATATGAGAAAAAGGACTCCATGAATACCTGGAAGAAAAGGGCAAGCCAGTGCAGATGACCCCCTGGTGTGTTTGAGGAACAATGAAGTAGCCAGTGTGTCTAAAGCTAAGTGAGCTGGCAGAGTAAGAAAGTGTGGTCAGAGGGCTAGAGGGAGGTAGATCAGATTGGGTCATGTTGGTCATCTCTCTTTGGTATGCTGGAGACTGTGCTAGACCCTGGTGATGCAAAGTGGAATGAAAAATGCTTTCCATCCTCAAAAAGCCTTATGGGTCCTGGAGATGATAATAAGTGTGATAAATGATTGGCAGCATGACCAAATATAAAAATAACACTCTAGGGTGTGTGTGTGTGTGTGTGTTTGTGTCTTTGTATATGTGTCATGCAAATGAGAAAATGATAGGAAAGATGATGCTTGAGGTAAGTTTCAGAGGAAGTACCTAAGGCAATGAAGGCTGGACAGCAGAGGGTGGGTAGCATTTTGAGGTGTTTCTTGTTTATGTTTTCCTTTCATATTTTGGCGTCACTTAGAAGTTAACTATTTCATTTCTGAAGTTTCTTGTAAACAGTTTAAAACATGCTTTAAGGTCTCATCTGCAATGTCAGAAATATTAGGTCTCTTTCTTATATTCTCCATTGCATTCCATGTACCCCTTTGCATGACTTTGCTGTTTGTGTTTGTTTATTTCAATTATTATCTTCCTTGAGAGGGCAGTTGAAGTTTCCTTTCTCGCTCAACACTGTGTTACCATGTTCTAGTGCAGTTCCTGGCTTTGTGTCTGGCACATAAATGCACAATAAATATTTTTTTACTAACATTAACACAGAAAACTTAATCTGCCTACCTAAACAATTTTAATACTTTTGGATCATTTGTGTATCAGACATTTCATGTATTTTATATTTTCTCTCTCTCTCCCATCTCATTCTTTCCGATTTCTGCAGGAAGAGCTCAGATTTTTTAAAGCATGCCTTTGATCAAAAAATTACTGTAGTTATTTAAAATCCACTTTAATCTGCCTACCTAAACAATTTTAATACTTTTGGATCATTTGTGTATCAGACATTTCATGCATTTTATATTTTCTCTCTCTCTCCCATCTCATTCTTTACGATTTCTGCAGGAAGAGCTCAGATTTTTTAAAGCATGCCTTTGATCAAAAAATTACTGTAGTTATTTAAAATCCACAGAAACTTCTCCTTCTTGGTTCTTGTATTTTACCCTTTTTTGTGACTATCTTTTTAACCTTCTCCTTATTATTATTTATGTATCAGTAAAATGAGCAGTTTACAGGATAGCCAAAGATTTTTTGAGTTTTCCTGTAATCTTTGAGTCACTGGTGTTCTAGGTATCATGTCCTGCTGTTCTCTGAAGAAATATACATAAATGGAAAAGATGCTGAAAGTTGGCATATCTGAGAATGGCCCCTGCAGCAACCATGCAATAGCGACAAGCTGGACATATTCTCAAGCAGTCTTGGATCGTGTTTTCTTCTTAAGAGTTTTGAAAATATCACTCCATAGTCTTTGGCAGTCTGAAACTTTGAAATTTGATTTGCTGATCATTATCTGTTTACTTTCTCCCCCACTTTTGAAGTTTGAATGATTCTTTATTTTTTCTTGAAAATTAAGGCTTTTATTAGAACATATCACAGTATTGACATAATCTTGTTCATTTGACACCAGATGTCATTTTTTTATTTCTCATGTTTATTTTAAATTTCAGAAATTTTATTATAACTTGGATTATCAAGCTTGTTCCATTATTCATGTGTTTCCTTCAGCTATGTTAAGTTTCAGTAATCTAATATCAATATCTATATTCTTTTATATTAAATTCTTGTTTTCTTCATATTTTTCTTGAATCTACCTTCTGTTTTATAAATGACACCTGTTTATATGTCATTATATCTTTTTTTTTCTTGTTTTAAAGATCTTTCTTTCTCTTTGGAGTCAGATTAATGTTTCCCTATTTACCTCTGTTACCTTGCAAGCTTCCATCACCCATCCTTAAGTTAGGAATTATCAATTGCATATACTGAACGAGCTCTTCCTCCGAACCCAGTGAGAAATTATGTTTTAGAAAAATTGGACAAAAGAATATGTGACATACACGCATGTGAACATTCTATTTTGTACAGTCCCTATTTCAGTATTATTTTCCAATTAAAATATTGAATTCTAGTTTTCTTATTTAGAGTCTCACTGTTGTTTCTTATGGTTGGCTAATTCTGAAGCTATAGATAAGTACTAGTCTTAATTGAAAGCATTTAGCTGTAATTGGTTTTTACTCTTAAGCAATCCCATAGTTGTTCTTATTTATTCTTTCCTTCAAGAAAAATATATTGAGTACTTACTATACGTCAGGCACTGAAAATATGTAAACAAACAAAAAAAATCACAGTCACTACCCTTATGTGACTATTTATCGAGTGTATAAAATAGCCATATTATTATGTAATTATTAAATATAAGGAACTGTGGAAGCCCCAGAAATTTGATTATTGTGGCTGATCAGAGAAAACTGCTTAAAGGAGTTGGAACTAGAGGTACTTATTAAGGGATGAGAAGGAGTTAGCTAGTGATTATCAAGGATGCAGATGGAAGAATTGGGGAGGAAAAAGGCATTCTGATGTGCCCATCATGTGTAAATGTGCAGAAGCAAGGAACAGCATAGTATGTGCTTTGTATGTGTGTGTGTGTATGTGCACACACATGCATGCTTTGTACAGTTGAGTTTTGATTTTGGCTAGTCCATCAAGGAGCAGCAGAAGCTTAGGGGGATTTGGAAGAGCAGGTCCTGGAAGAGTTTGAATGGCATAGATTTTATTGTATGGCATAGATTTGGATTTTATGCTGAGGGTGAGTGGTTCCTAATCTTTTGATGATGTTCCCCTTTGAGAATCTGTTGACAGCACTGGAACCTCTCCAGACCAAAGGGGAGAGATGTAAACATGTTCACAGACTAAAGAACTCCTACTTAAGATGGATCATATGCTTTGCTACAAATACAAACAAATGACCAAATATTTAAAAATTATTGACCATAAAAGTTATGTGTGTGTTTATTAAAATAAAGAATAGAATAAAAACTGTAAACAATGACAATAACATGGTGCAGGAAGGGATTATGAAAGATGGAGTGATTGGTTGGGGGTGGAGGTATAAATACTGTTAAGTTTTGTTAAAAATTATGGTTAAGTATTCATGTCAAAATTTTAGTGGAAACCACCAAAAAAAGAATAGTTTCATTCTTTTGTATATGGATACCCAGTTTCCCAGCACCATTTTTTCCCCAATGGATTTATTTCTGGGTTCTATATTCTATTCTATAGGTTCACATGTCTGTTTTTATGCCAGTAACATGCTTTGGTTATTATAGCTTGGTAGTATATTTTGGCTTATAGTTCTGGAGGCTGGGAAGTTCAAAGTTCAGGGAATGCATCTGATGAGTGATTACAGTGATTCGAGGTATCACATGGCAAATATGGTGGAGGAGAGGGAGACTAACTCCTCATTCCTCCTTTTAAATCCCTCAGAACCATGCCCACGACCACCATTAAACAATCAACTTATTAACCCATTTACTAGGGCATGGTCCTCACAATCTAATAACGTCTTCAAGGCCCCACCTTTCAATTACCATAATAGGATTTTTCACCGGAACCATGCCCACGACCACCATTAAACAATCAACTTATTAACCCATTTACTAGGGCATGGTCTTCACAATCTAATAACGTCTTCAAGGCCCCACCTTTCAATTACCATAATAGGATTTTTCACCGTCTTAATGCTGTCACAGTGGGGGTTAAGTTTCTAACACATGGACATTGGAGGGCACCATTCAATCCACAGGAGACCCATTAGTTGTTCAGGAGCATATTTTTAAATTTCCCTGTGTTCATGCAATTTCCAAAGTTTCTCTTGGTATTCTAGTTTTATTTCATTGAGGTCTGAAAAAACAAACACTTGACATGATTTCAATTTTTAAAAATTTGGAGAAACTTGGCTTGTCATCTAACATATAGTCTATCCAAGAGAATGTTTCATGTGCTTATTAAAAGAATGTGCATTCTGCAGCTGTTGGATAAAATGTCCTGTAAATGTCTGTTCAATCCATTTGGTCTATAGTGCAGTTTAAATCTAATTTTTTTTTGTTGTTATTTTGCCTAGATGATCTGTTCAGTGCTGAGATGGGAGTATTGAAGTCCCTTACTATTATTGCATTGGGGTATATCTCTCCTTTTATCTCTAATAATTTTTGCTTTTTATATCTAGGTGCTCCAGTGTTGGGTGCATATATATTTAAAAGTGTTATATCCTCTTGCTACATTAAACCCTTTATAATTATATAATGACCTTGTTCATCTCTTTTTATAGTATTAAATTTAAATCTATTTTGTCCCATATAAGTATAGCTACTGCTTCGATTTTTGGTTTCCATTTGTGTGAAATATCTTTTTCCATCCCCTCAAGACATGTGTGTTTTTACTGGTGAAGTAAATTTCTTGTAGGCAGCATATACTTGGGTCTTGCTCCATTCAGCCAGTGTATAACTTTTAAATAGGAAATTTAATACAGTTACATTTGAGGTTGTTATTGAGAGGTGTGGCTTTATTCCTGTTCTTTTAAAAATTGTTTTATGGTTGTTTTGTATATATATTTTTTTCTATTTTATTATTTGTCTTTGCAGTCTGGTGTTTTTCTGTTATAAGATATACTTTCTTTCTCTTTCTTGTTTGCACATCTGCTCCACGAGTGAATTTTATTCATTTGCATGTTTTCAGGGTGGTAGTTATCATACTTTTGCTTACAGATGTAGAACTTTCTTAAGGATTTTATAAGGCCAATCTAGTGGTATTGATTTCTCTGTTTTTGCTTGTCTGGAAAGGACTTTATTTCTCTTTTATTGCTGAGGGATAGCTTTAATGGGTATAGTATTCTTGGCCTGCAGTTTTTTTGTTTTTGTCTTATTTTTTTCTTTAGCACATTAAATATATCATTCCATTCTCTCCTGGTCTGTAAACTTTATGCTGAGAAATCTGTTAGTCTGATGGGGATTTCCTTAGATGGGGATAGCTTTAATGGGTATAGTATTCTTGGCCTGCAGTTTTTTTGTTTTTGTCTTATTTTTATCTTTAGCACATTAAATATATCATTCCATTCTCTCCTGGTCTGTAAACTTTATGCTGAGAAATCTGTTAGTCTGATGGGGATTTCCTTAGATGTGACTTGTCAGTTTTCTTTTGCTGTTTTAGAATTTCATCTCTGTCTTTAACTTTTGACAGTTTTACTATAATGTAACTTGGAGAGGATTTTTTGGGGGTTAAATCTGTTTGGCTATCTTTGAGCTTCTTGGATCTGGAATTACATATCTTTCCCCAAACTTGGGAAGTTTTCATCTATTATTCTATTAAATGAGTTTTCAGTGACTTTTGTTTTCTTTTCTTCTTCTGGAATGCCCATAATGCAAGTGTGTGTATGCCTATCATTGTCCCATAAATCTTGTAGACTTTTTTCATTTATTTTTTGTCCTACTGGCTCATTTTAAAAGACCTGTCTTCACACTCAAATTTTTTTTTATGCTTTATCTAGCCTGTTGTTGAAGCTTTTGGTTGTATTTTTTATTTCATTCAATAAATTATTCAGTTTCAAAATTTCTGCTTTTTTAAAAAATGATATCTATTCCTTTGTCTGAATTTCTCATTCAGATCATGGATTGTTTTCCTGATTTCATTGAATTGTCTATGGGTATTTTCTTGCATCTCATTTAAGTTTCCTAAAGAACATTATTTTGAATTCTTTTTCAAGCATTTTGTAGCTTTTACTTTAGGGTGTACTACTGGAGAATTATAGTGTCCCTTTGGAGGCATTGTGTTTTCTTGTTCATATTTCTTGAATTCCTACATTGATGTCTGGGCATCTGGTGGAACAGTTGCTTCTTTTTATTTTCTGGAGTAGCTTTTGTAGGGAAATACTTTTTCCTGCATATGCATTCTATAGTGCCAGTTGGGTAGGGTGTTTTGGGTTTGGTTCTGGGTGAGTGCAGTAGTGTAGTCTCCATGTGATTTCTTTGACTGTATTCAATGTTGAAGGTGTCCGCAAGTGCCTCAGTGACCTAGGTTGTGAGTTTTTGTGGAGTCTGTGACATGCTCTGCTGGGGCAAGGGCTGGCACATGGGTTGAATCTTGAGCCCTCAAGGGACACATGCATCAGTGTGGCAGCTCATCTGGCCAGGGTAGCTGGGGTTGGGCAAGTCCCAGGTGTGCTGGGTCTCGGACCCCTGAGAGGTGTACCCCCTGAGGGCTTAGTAGATTTTTTGCTGAAGTAAGGTTGCTGGGTAGATCCTCTCCTAAAGTGAATGGGGTTACAGTAGCTGGAGGTGAGACCTGGGGTCCCCCAGAGGGGCACAGGAGCACTTGGCAGATTTTCTTCTGGAGTGGGTAGGATCTCTGGGGTTATGGGCTAGACCTTGGGCCCTGGAAGAGGTGCCAAAATACTTGGCTGCTCCTCTACTGAAGTGGGAAGGGCCCCCAGGGGCACAGGAGGAAACTTGGGTCCCTGGAATTGGTGCTGGGGCAGTTGGCAGCTCCTTCACTAGAGTGGGTGAAGATGCCAGGGCTTCATCTAAACCTTAGCCCCAAGGAGAAGTGTTGGGGTACTCAGTGGCTCCTTTGCTGGAGTGAGTGGAGTCAAAAGGACCACAGTGGAACATTGGCCATTGGGAGAGGTGCAGGGAGAGGTGTTGGAGTACTCAGTAGCTCTTTTGCTGGTCTGGGTGACCCTGGGAAAGATTTTTGGGGCTGTGAACAGGATCTCAGGCTTCTGGGAGAGGCATTGGAGCACTTGGATTTAGCTCCATTGGAATGAGCAGGGTCACCAAGGGAATAGGTAGGACCTCAAGCCCCCAGAGGAAATACTGAAACACTCAGTGGCTTTTCCACTGGGATAAGTAACCCTTGGTGGGGTCACTGGGGCTGCAGGTGGAACTTTGGGCTCTGCGGAGAGGTGCTGGGTCAATTGGCTGCTCTTCTGCTGAAATGGGCAGAATTGCCAGGGGCAGACTGAACCTTGGGCCCTGGGAGAAGCACTGGGACACTCAGAGGCTTCTCACTAGAGTGAAGAACCCTTGGTAGGGTCACTGAGGTCATGGGTAGAAACTTGTGCTCCTTGAAGAGGTGCTTGTGTGCTCAGTAGCTCCTCAGTTGAAGTGTGTCATCTTAGGCAGAATCTCTGGAGTTGTGGCCAGGACCTCAGAATCCTGGAAAAAGTGCTGGGGTGCTTTAAAGCTTCTCAGTTGGAGTGAAGGACCCCGGGTGGGGTCTCTGGGCTTTGAGTGGGGTCTTCGGCCACTGGGACAAGTGTTATGATGCTCTCACAACTCCTCAGCTGAAGTAGGCAATCTTGGACAGGTTTGCTGTGGCTACAAGCAGGATATGAAACCCTTCAGGGAGGCATTGGGGTACTCTGTACCTTCAGGGGTGCTCTCCACATTTTACTTTATGTGTTTGCTGAAATCAACAACAAGTACTGCAACTATACAATAAGCAAGAGGAGGCTGTGTTCTACACTCTCTTCTTCTTGCCATATAATTCAGGGTTATCAGCAATCTAGACTCCTACCACAGAAGCAGCTCTGGATGTGTGTTAAAAGGCTGATAAGCGCATAATAAAGTGGCAAATGAATTGTTATTTTAGGTTTAAATTTTGGGGAAAAAAAACCTATTACTTAAAATGACTCTTAGGCATTTACTCATTGATCAGGGCAGCATGAGATAGGATTTCTTCTCCAAATGCTATTAAGCATAGTGTGGGGCTGAAGTCAGCTACTGGCCGGACTTTAGGCATCAAGGTACATCCAGGTTGGCTTCTGACATTGGCAGCATTGTTTCAATCTACAGGATAGATGATGGTGCCTGGTCTAGGATAGTATCACCGATTAGGATGTGAGCGGTGAGGGGATTCAAATTCTAATTATACTTTGAAGGTAGGACCAAAAATATATTCTAATGCTGCATTTTCTATATGGCATTACATATTGTCCCAAACCATATGTACACCTATGTTGTTGTTCAGTGTTTTAGAAGTTTTGACAATTAACTATCGAGCCCTTCTACTTTAACTTGGAAGATCGACCATCCTTGTCCAAGAGCTCTGCCTACAAAAACTTCATTGAAACTATCAGTGAAAAATAACAATAACAAAAATAATAATGCACAAAAACAAAGAAAACATAAGATACAACAATGGATAAAATATTTCAAAAAATTTTGAAAGATAGCAAACATATATTAGGTATAATGGATTTAGCAAACTAGAAGAACTAGAAATCTAAATGCCTGTAGGAGGTGGGGTACCTATAAGAATCAATATAATTTGCCTTGCAGAATGCCTGGAACATGGGGCATATATTAGGTATAATGGATTTAGCAAACTAGAAGAACTAGAAATCTAAATGCCTGTAGGAGATGGGGTACCTATAAGAATCAATATAATTTGCCTTGCAGAATGCCTGGAACATGGGGTGAGGTGTGTGGTTACAACATGGTTGGTTGAAAATCTTTTTGCAAAGTAGTTTAACTTACCTGGTCCCTGTCACTTCCCTGAGCAGTCAGCAAACTACCCCACCCACATCTATCATAGGTATGAGTAGGCTTAGTCTGGTGAAACTAATGCAAATAGCCTCTGGATTCAGAGACAACAGGCATAGCATAAAGTAAGGGTGAATTCAGGAAATAATAATAGTGGGGTCATGCAAAAAAAAAAAAAAAAAAAAAAACCCTATGTATTGAAATGTAGGACTAGCAGGCTGCTTCCCCTGCCTTGTTCCTAGAACCCTAGACTGCAAGTTTATACCCTCCCCTTACCAGCACACATCAATGCCCATCTTCCATTCAGCTTCCCAGTTTCACATATGAAAGGACCACAGACAACCATTAGACATTTGAGAAAGGACAACTTAGGAGACAGAGATAAAAACCAATAGAAACCCACAGAAACAAAGACAATAATTGGAACAAAAGGAACAAACAAAAAAGCCATAGGTAATATTGTCAAGGCAATAAGAAAAGATCATTTTCCTTTGAAACAAAAATAAGATATTGTGTAAAAGAACAATCAAGAACAAGGAAGATCTTTTGGAAATTAAAACTATGATAAACAAGAAGAGGTTTGCTTCAGTGTCTGTTCACCAACATGACCTAGCCTACAGATGCCAGTAGTCTGGAGAAGGTGGTACTGCCAGTAAGATCATGAGCATGGGCAAAGTAATGGAACTGGAGCTATGAGGTTGAGGAGGAGATGGCAGTGGTAGTGGAGGGTTGGATGCCCGTTGGAGGCACCACTGAGCTGGCAGGTTCCTGACCGAGGAAAGGGTCCATCATGTCCCTCTGTGCCAAATCCTCTCTAGGTGAGACACTTCATCTCCCATTAAGATCATGAGCATGGGCAAAGTAATGGAACTGGAGCTATGAGGTTGAGGAGGAGATGGCAATGGTAGTGGAGGGTTGGATGCCCGTTGGAGGCACCACTGAGCTGGCAGGTTCCTGACCGAGGAAAGGGTCCATCATGACCCTCTGTGCCAAATCCTCTCTAGGTGAGACACTTCATCTCCCATCTGGTGAAGAATTTGGGTTCATAGATTTTAGCAATCAGGAATGGATTCAGCTATCAGGGCTGTTGAAACTTCCTGGAACAGGAAAATAAACTCCAACCACAACACGAAAGGATTGAGGTTGATGGAGACTACCCTTGAGAACAATCATATTTTGTATTAAATATAGACAAATATTAATATCTAAGGGTTTTAACCAACTTTGTTTTGAATCTTGCACAAAAACTTTTATCCTGGATGCCAATATTCTAGACAGATCCTTGGCTCTTATGAAAATGAAACCTAAAATTTGTCTTGTTGTTTTTGCTGACAGCCAGAATAGTTGAAGAAGAATGCAAAATTTCATTCACTCACGAAGTAATCCGGATTAGCCAATGTAAATGCCCTGCTTCTGACAGAAAGCAAATTTTAAAAAAAATTCAGAGCTATGAATTGGAACCTACTGCACCTTAAACTTCTGCTTATATAAGATTATTATATTTCTTTATATTTCAGAAAGGAAAGAAATATTGAGCCTTATAAACTGGAAGCTCAGATGGAAGCTTGCAATTTTCTACTAGTCTTTTCAAAAGCAAAGCTATCTGTATTGGCTTTGTTCCTTCTTAATCTGGAAGTAGAAATGTTGTAATTCACTGAATTACTGAAAATTCTCCAGCTTGTTTTAAAGCATTGAAAGATTAATGACACCGAGTTCTTTTACTGGAGGGAGGTAGCTTCTAAATTCCTAGTTGAATGTTTTCTCTTAAATGTTGCAAGAAGTTGGCTTGAATTGTTTCTAAATGTGCAGCCCAGACCCTCAAGACAGTTATTGTGGTGTTCCTAAATTGTCAACAGTACTGAAAGG
>NW_007732364.1:17032-19756 GCF_000696425.1 Galeopterus variegatus | reverse complement strand
GGTTTACCTTAGATCATCTCCTCTGACCTCCCCCATCCCATTTCTCAGGACAGAGAATATACAGTACTATTAAATGTCAAGAATTCCACCTTTTGTAAATTAATGCTCAGTGTTCTTTCTGGTTCAGGGCCTGTAAACTTAGGAGTTATAATATTGACATTTCTGTAACTTTTGTTCTGTAATGTCTTAAAGGAAGCTTCAGTGAGAGTACAATTAAATGACAGGCTAAGGCTGCTACATCGTTTCATTCCCAATAGCTATGTAGTGCCTGACAATCCACTAGTTTTGCATGTACATGCATAAAGCTGTCCAAGAAGTCGAACAGAACTAGATAACTATGTAATCATAAACATTGTTCAAGTAGTTAATCTAATTTTTTTACATTAAATACCATGTTAGCATTATTGTACTTTCCTTACTTTAATAATATTTCAAAAATAATTATTATATGGGTGCTAAAGTTAAATTATAAATAAAAAACAAGTGGTTGCCATATTATAGTTTAAGCATATTTCTTAATATGCTTTGTAGAGTTACAAGGATAGTGACAATGATTTCTGTACACAGAAAGTTTTATGTACAGAAATGTGTGCTTTTTAAAAATTTATAAAATGTATCTAAAATATGAGTCTTAAAAATGAACTTAAAATATGGGTTTTTTAAAACCTCATGTATGTAATAATTTAGTCATTTAATGTAGACATAAATTATTATATTTCTGTACCATAAATTTTACATTGATAACTTGTTTTTATTGGTGAGTCAACATCTATTGGATGTGTTTTTTTTTCCATTTTAAAAATCCACTTAGTTTATTTGAGTGTGTGTGTGTGAGCTTTAAAAAAATGAGATATAATTTACAAAACAAAAAGTTTACCATTTTAAAGCATACAGTTCAGTGGTGTTTAGGATACTCACTATGTGGTGCAAACCCTCACCACTATCTAATTTCAGAGCATTTCCAATCACACCCCGGAAAGAAACCTTATACTTGTTAACAGTCAGTCCCAATCCCTCACCACCATCCTATGGCAACCACTAATCTACTTTTCGTCTCAGTGGATTTGCCTGTTCTAGATATTTCATATAAATGGAATCATACAGTATGTGTTGGGCTTTAAAAATATGGCTTTTGTTTCTGGCTTCTTTCACATAGTGTAATATTTTCAAGGTTCACATTGGATGTTTCTCTGAAGTAAATCTTTTTGAAATGGTAACAAATTGCAACTCGATAAAATTTTTCTAAAGGATAAAATGGAAACTAAATAGAATAATTTAATAAAACTTTTGGAAGATTAGAAAGAAAAACAAAAAGACAAAAAGAGAAATAAGATAAGAAAGATAAAGTTAAATATTGAAGGTTGAAAATGTGGTCATCTCATTATCTAGTAATGGGAAAACAGAAGAAATGGGGTAGAGAGGAGGGGAATTATGAAAGAAATGATACAAGAAAATTTCTCAGAATTGATGGATACCACCCCAGTTTGAAAGGTATCACCCTACACACAGCAGAGTAAATAAAAAGCATGTAATAGTTCTAGTTTCTTGAAAAAATTACCAGCGAAAAAGATGGGAAGCTAAACAAAAGGAAGAAAGACACAGAGATTATTACCTTGAGGAAAGACTAAGAGTTTATATGATTACAGAAATGCAATCCCAATAGACTACTTGGCTCATTGTAAACAAATTTTACATGGGAATTATAGTATAAACACTTTAACTAAAGATCATTTTATAACTATATTAAAAGGATGGGCAGGTGAGGAGAAATTGGAGAAGGTGGTGGTTTAGATAGTAAGCCCTCAACAACCATAAGAAGTATTTAGTACATGTTGGGTGGATAATGAAGACTTTAGAGATTAAAAGGATGGGCAGGTGAGGAGAAATTGGAGAAGGTGGTGGTTTAGATAGTAAGCCCTCGACAACCATAAGAAGTATTTAGTACATGTTGGGTGGATAATGAAGACTTTAGAATATAGACATATTATCTGGGAACATGGAGCTAAATGCTAGAGAAGCAGCCAAAGTTGTTGAATGAGGTTGCCTCTGAGGAGAAACACCGGGGTTGGGGAGAGGTGGTACAGGGCTTTGGGATACAGATTTTTGGTTCTATATGATTTTTACCTATGATAAAAATTAATAAAACATAGGAGAGAGTGTGAGGTCTTGAAATTTTTCAGTGATGAAGAAAAGCAGGAATGGGAAATGTTCACAGGTGCCTGCCCTGAGATATTTCCTCTTCTAAATTTTGCACAAGTCGTTTATGTGCGGGAAGTGCTGTGCCTGTCCTGTCACGGACAGATGGTGAGGACTGTGTATGAGGAAGTTTCAGCGGACATCAAAAGTTCTAATAAACTCAGAGCTTTTTTATAGGATTAGAAGTGGTGATGAATCATTAGTCCCTTCATTGTGACCCTCCATGTATCTTATAATTAATCCGAATGGTGACAAGATGACTGACTTTAGCTCAGTAACCCTTCCTTAACAGGTCAGAATGAAGACCCTGAAACAGAATTATACATTTTTTTCTGTTTGGTTCCTACTCTTCAACCCTTTAGAAACAGTTAAATGTATATAAACTGCTGAAAAATATTGAGTTACTCAGCAAACTTAGCTTTTAGGTCCCGGAATAATGTCACATCTTTTGGTCTGCTCACTGTGCCTTAAATCCTGTGTGGTTTTTGTTTCTTTGTTTGTTTGTTGTTGTTGGAACTATTTACTTTT
>NW_007732364.1:13754-16959 GCF_000696425.1 Galeopterus variegatus | reverse complement strand
CCTTAAATCCTGTGTGGTTTTTGTTTCTTTGTTTGTTTGTTGTTGTTGGAACTATTTACTTTTACCAGCAATTACGGAAACACTGTGGTCCACCCCCTCCTCCCTTGTAAGGGCTATTTCCTCCTCATGGGGTATCTCTAAAAATGCCGCTTCTGAGTAAAGACTCCTCAGAACCCTTGAAGCTCATTTTCTCTGTTGCCAAAGCGACTCTGTTATTTTGAAATTATATAGCACTTTCTATCTGGAAAGCTTTGTGAAGAAATACTTCCTTCTCCAAATGTCAATGGATATTAAATTATAGTCTCTGTTTTCCCCATCAGTGAAAAAGTGTTCACTTAAGTTTATCTTCAGATAAACTAATTTATGATTTATTAATGACGATATATTAGTAATTTGACCTGACGAGGCTATCAAAGGTGAAATAAGGGAAACTTTTTACGAGAAATTCTGAACTCTAAAGAATTACATTTTTGGTCTAGCCTGAAGGAGCTGCAGTAATATCTTGAAGGAACTGACACAAGCCATTGAAAAAGATTGGAAGTTTGGAACAATTGACATGGGGAATTTTTCTAAAAAGGCAGGCAATAGCCTCAGAAAAGGAGACTTGCTAAATGTACTGGGTAAAGACGGGGAATAATAGAATTGCCAAATTGTTGTTTTGAGGATATCAGGATAGGCTTAATCTGGAATTATTGGGTTTAAGTCTAACAAAAAAGGACAGAGTAACACCCAAGACTATTATTAGTGGTTTGCCAGCCTGAAGGGGTAAAAAAAAAAAAAAATGCTAACCTTAGGATGAATTGTTTAATTTTTACTTATAAGCTATACTATTCTTATGTAGAATAGTAGGTGCCATAAATCACAAACTGATATTTATTAAACAAAATCTGAACTTACTTGATCATTTAACTATCAAATGATTTACTGACTTTTCAAAAAGGACAACTTAAAATTGTCTTAGAAACTTTCACAAATGTTTTGAGAGACGGTGGAGATTTGCAGTGGATACTTGAAAATAATGTTAGGTAGTTTGGACAGGAAGGACATCCATGACATAAAGACTAAGATGAGAAAAGGCAGGAGCTAAAATCAGAGAACTATGGAAGTCATATTATAGATATTAGAAATATATTTCAATGATAGATCTGTTGGTACTTTATTTGAAAGTTCACAGAAAAATACTATATATTCTAAAATAGAAAAGTAGCTTGATTTAAGAGTTTGTTTTTTTTTTGTTTTTCGCAGCTGGCTGATAGGCTATTTAAGAGTCTTAATCAATGTTGTCATGTTGGATTGGCAGGGGTTGGATGAGGGAGTATTGGTTGTAGCTATTGCAGTTAGTCAAATATTAAGTTAATCCCACCTCCAAGTCTAGTTTTGTGGTTGTGGAAAAGTAAAGAAGAAATAGGTATGAGAGACCATGGTTGCAATTGAATGCATTTAAGCCAAGCTTTATATACCATTGGATTCAGATAGGTCTGGTATATATGATAGTGTTTAGGTCTACCAGAAGTCTATTTGAACGAAGAACTAAGGAGCTTTCTGATTGAAAACAACCTAAGAGAAGAAGGAGTCAACTGTGAGATATTAGAACTGAAAACAGACATTTGTCATCCTTGGGGAATAGTGATGCTGAATATACATCATGTTTGACACTGAGATTTGTCTCCTCTATGGGCTTGTGTTTTAAAGTAAAAGCTATTAGTTTTATTTAAAAGTCTCTAAGAACAGGAAACAACTCTACCTTTTATCCTTTAGCAGGACATGACACAAAAGGCAGAAAGAGGGATTTTCTTACAATTCAAAGCTTGAATGATCCTGGGATTTGAGTGCCTTACTGCAGCAGAAATGATGGTGCAAGGCTGAGAATGGTTCTCTGCAGAGGTTTCAATAGTAATGGGAGAGTGTGCTTGTACTCAGTAAGAAAGTTTGAGGGAAAAAGAGGGATATCAGCACAGGTGGCATATTAAGAAACATGATATAGTCTGAGTTGGGAGGAAAAGGATTTTGCAGGGGATTCGTCCTGCATTATGAAAAAAGAAAAACAGCAAATAAGACGTGAGTGATATTTTAATTGATATGAATTAGATACTGTGGTAGGTAGAAAAATGGCTCCCCAAAGATATCCAAATCCTAGTATCCTATGAATGTGTTATGTGGCAAAGAGGAAGTAAGATTGAATATGGAATTGATGTTGCAAGTCAGTTAATCCAGAAGATTACTTTGGATTATCCAAGTGGGACCAATATAATCATAGGGGCTTTTATAATGAAAGAAATATATACAAAAAGGAGAACTGGAGAGATGGCAGTATAAGGGAGCCAACCAGTCACTGTAGGCTTTGAAGATCGAAGAAGACCATGAGACAAAAATGTGGGCAGCTTCTAGAATCTGGACAATGCAAAAGAACACCAATTTTTCCCTAGAGCCATGAGAAAGAAATGTAGCCCTTCTGACATCTTGTTTTTTAGTTCAGTAAGGGCCATTTCTGGTTGTTCTTTTTTTTTTTTTTTTTTTTTTTTTTTTTCCGTGTCCGGCAATGGTTCGCAACCCTCAGTGTCACCCCCGTACCAGACCAGGACTGGCAACGGGATCGCAACCCTCAGCGTTGCCCCCACGCCTCGCTCAGCCAGTGAGCGGGAACCGGTCTGTATGTGGGATCCGAACCCTCGGCGGGAGCACCGCCGCACTTCCCAAGCGGCGCACTAGCGCAGTGCGCCACCGGGCCTGTAAGGGCCATTTCTGACTTCTGTTCTCCAGAACTGCAGGATAATAAATTCATGTCGTTTTAAGCCATCAAGTTTGTGTTGATTTGTTACAGCAGCAATAGGAAACTCATACAGATGTGAATTTATGGGAACTGATGTGACTGGTAAAGGAAATAGAAAAGTAAAACAAATATAAAAATCATTATTTTTTATTTAAATGGTCAATTGGGATAAAAACTCAATTGGGAATTGGCAATAGGGGCTGTTTTGCAAGAGAAGATAGTGAGATTCAACTAATTTATGTTGAATCTGAGGTAGGAGAACTATATGAAAGCATAAGATGAAAAAACAGATTTGGATATGGAAATTGTCTATACAGAAAAGCCATGAGAATGGAATATTATTCCAAAGAGTATTCTAGGTAAAAAAAATAATAGAAACTGTTGAGCTTTAGAGATTTTCAGACGTAGGGATAACTAAAGTTTTGAAAAAAAAAA
>NW_007732364.1:10764-12958 GCF_000696425.1 Galeopterus variegatus | reverse complement strand
AAAAAAAAAATAATGGAGCAATCAGAAGTGGAAGGGGAATCAGTAAAGGACAGGGATAAGTTCTCAGAGAGTTTGTGGTATGTCATTGGAGTTCAATAAACATCTGTTGAATGAATAAAAGAGCATAATCTTAGAAACTAAATAAAGGGTAAGGCTAAGTTTGTTAAAAGTGGCCTTGCTAGTCCAGAGTGTTAAGTACTGTTCATATACATTATTACAGGCTTGGGAATTGACTGATTTATCATAATTCCAAAAAACAGAAGTAAAAATTTAAAGATTGGAATTTATATCCTGAAAAACTATAATGTAACAGTGGTATATGTGAGTGCTTGTTGCACTCATGTGTTTGTCCACACTGAATGTTATAATTTGAAAAGGAGGATCTCAGGTGCACCCAACTACTTTGAGGTATCTTCTTCAGTCCATTATTAGATAGTGTATGGCAAAGTCTTATTTTTTTATGTCTTTTATCTCCCACTATGATCCCATTCCCTTACACTTCTCTTTTCTTTTGTGTTTATGTTCTGCCAATTCACCCTCCATAAATTTCTTTACTTATATGCATGTTCCTGTAAAGTTTGCAGCATTGTTTCTTATAGTGCACATATATACATATATATGTAGATATGAATTGCATGTTTTATATAAATATCAGATTCATATATAACTACATAAATTGCAGTATATTTCTTACTTTTTTCACTCTATCCATAAAGAACTGGAAAATTTTTCTGGTAAATATATTGGACTTATCCTTTTTAGTGCCCACCTAAGTTNGACTTCTTCAAAAGTTTTTGGATTGTGGGATATGCACATATCCTATATCACTAAATGACTGATTTTATTTCCAAAATGAATGCCACTGATTATGTTCAGCAGTACTGTGTAAAGATTTGTTTCCTTGCATCTCCACTAACACTTGATATTTGAATTTTTGCCAACATGATGAACATGCAGTTTATCTCATTATTATTTTTATTTGCACTTTTCTGATGACTACTAAGGATGATTTTTCTCTTTATATATTTATGGTGTTTGCTTCTATAAATTGCCTATTTATATCCTTTCTCCATTTCTCCTTCTGATTTCTATATTTCTTGATAATTTGTAAGAATTTCTTGTATGTTCTAGGTCTTAATCCTTTGTCAGTTTTGGATGTTGCAAATATGTTTTTACTACTAACTTCAAGAAAAGGACTGTTGTTTGAGGAAGTCTTTACTTTTGGTGTCGTTTTTTCCCACACATCATTAATGCCCTTTATTCTTATTTTAAAATCATTCTTTATAGAGATATAAAAGATAAAATACACTTTCTATTAATTCTGTTGTTTTGCTTTTCACTATATGTCGTCAAATCATGGAGCATATTTTTGTGAAATAGAACCATACTTTCATTGTGTTTTCTGTATAGTGAAACTTCGATATCATTTACAAAAGAATCCACCCTTTAACCACTATTTGCTATATTATCTTTTTATATCTACTGCTGCTGTTCGAAAACCTCATCAGTAATTTAAATTTAAGATTTTACTTCTTTTACTCTAGAAACGTTGTTCTCATGTCTTTTGATATTACAGTATCATGTATAAATTTATGTTGTTTTATTGTTTCTGCCCCGGTCTGTACTCCATGAAGCTTCTCAACTGAGAGCATATATATTCTTCTGATTACAAACAATTCATGACTGTTTTATCTTCAATTATTTCTTACCATCCATTTTCTTATTATTTTTCTCTTTCTGGAATGTCTATCAGAAGGGAATTGATACTTATGCCTTTATGCATCTATTTTTTGTTTGTTTTAACAAACACTTTTATTTAAAAAACATGAAATTTTGCCAAATGTAGCTGAGGGTTTTGCAAAAACAAAATTCCAGATACATGTTTAGATTTTAGTACAACCACTATGGAAAACAGTATGGAGGTTTCTCAAACAACTACAAATATATCCTCCATACGATCCAGCAATCTCTCTTCTGGGTATATACCCAGAGGAATGGAAATTATCCTGTTAAAGAGATACTTGCACTACCATGTTCATCACAGCTCTGTTTACAATAGCCAAGATATGGAACTAACCTAAATGTCCATTGATGGATGACTGGATAAGGAAACTGTGGTATATATACACTATGGAATACTACTGTGCCATAAAAAATAATGAAATACTCCAATTTGCAACAACATGGATGAACC
>NW_007732364.1:7960-10040 GCF_000696425.1 Galeopterus variegatus | reverse complement strand
AGCACAGAGGGATAAATACTGCATGTGCTCACTCATATATGGGAGCTAAGAGAGAAAGGAAAGAAGGAAAGAAAGACCACAGTAGTGCAGTGGTCTTACAGAAGGAGGGAACATTCCTAGGGCTACAAAGTGGAGTTGAGAGAGAGGGGGTGGGGGAGGGAGGTTGGGGGATAATTGGGTGGGGACATGGGGTACAAAAGTAATTTCTGGTAATGAGTATGCCCCCAGTATGAATCTGGCCCTCACATTATGGGCATAAGCAGTAACAATTAGCTTTGTATCTCATGAATATTCTTAATAAGTTTTAAAAAAGAAAATAAATAAATAATAAAACAAACAAACAAATAAATAAATAAAAAAGATTTAAGTGAATGTTTGCTGCTTTCTTTTCCCCCCAAATTTTTTAAAGTTGTCCATAAAAACAAGCTTCTCATCATTTAGTAAATTTAAAACACTATTTTTTATGATCAAGCAGTGGATACAACAGACATCTCTGGTCCTCACCCCATGATGTACCCCATCTGGTGATGTGTTATGATGCTTAAGAATAGGGTAGGAACATCTCTTAAGAATAGGGTAGGAATATCAACTGGAAAGAAATAATTCTACTGGGTACATTTTGCTGTTCATCTGTGAATATTTCTTTAGAATTGTTTCTTAGTAGAACTGCTGAGTCTACAGAAATGCACAGTTTTATTCTGATGGACTGTCAATTTGTTTTCCAGAATGGTCTCTCCAATTTATACTCCAACTAGGAGTGTGCAAAAGTACTACTCTTTGCATACTTGCCAAAGCTGGATATTATCACTCTTTTTAATTCGTGCCAATCTTATACAAAATAATTCCTTTTAATTTGCATTTTTCTTATTACTAGTCAGGTTGAACATCTTTATACATATATTTATGTAGCCATTTATGATAATCCTTTGTGAGTTGCTTATTTATATCTTGTCCATTATTTTTATTGGGATATTTGTTTTTAAATTGACTGTATGAACTCTAATATGTATATTCTGGGTAGTAATCTTTGTCTGCAATATGCATTGCAAAATTTTTCCCAGAACTTTGCTGACATTTTAACTTTATTTTTGGTATATTTTGTTTTAAGAAGGCTTTTAGTTTATGTGAAATAAAATCTGTCAGTTTTTTCCTCTAGTTTTTGTGTTTTAATTAGAAAATCCCCACCAATATTAACTTATATTTTAATACTTTTATAATATTAATTAAGCTGGAATTTACACATGCATGCAGGTATATTCTATTTGTTTTTTTGATGTGTAAATTCAATTGTTAAAATATTATTGATTAAGTAGTCCATATTCTTCATTTTGATTTGCAGCTCTGTCTTCATCACAAACTAAAATATATACATGGATATGTTTATGGATCTTTTATGGATGCTCTTTGTAATATATTTTGGCTTCTGTTGTTGATGTCCTTTTGTATTACCTTTATTTTTTAAAAAACTTACAGCTCTATTTCCTACAGCATCAGTTTAATGAACTTTAGAAATAGTTTTCATTAAGTTCTTGTCATTGACTGAGATTATATATATATTATATATAATATATATAATATATAATATATGTCATTGACTGAGATTTTATATATATATATATAAAAGCTAAGTGAGGCAGACCAGAACCACCACCCAGATGAACCACAGAATCAAGGATAAATATGTGATTATTTTTTTGCCACTAAGCTTGGGAGTGTTTTTTCACAGAACAATGCAATTAATGTGACTACCACTATTATATTTGCAATAAAACAGAAACTACAGAAGAAGGCAATTTTGTGGCCAGTTTATTAATCTGATTTTTATTCTTAATTTAATATGTGATTTCTAGAACTGAAATTTGGCAAATTCTCACATTTGCACATGTATACATGTCACTAGGACATGACAGTCTTGTACATAACTTTTTATACAACGCCTTAAACATTACATGCATTCAATACAATTAGCTGAATTAAATAAAATAATGGCTCAGGTATGATTCTGAATTTAAATTTTTTAAAAAATTTCCTTTTAAGAAGTATTCTAGTAAATTTCATGAACTGAAAAATTATTAAAAAA
>NW_007732364.1:4015-7450 GCF_000696425.1 Galeopterus variegatus | reverse complement strand
GTGTTGCCCCCGTACCGGACCAGGGACCGGCAACGGGATTGCAAACCTCGGTGTTGCTCCCACGCCTCGCTCAGCCAGTGAGCGGGAGCCGGTCTGTATGTGGGATCCGAACCCTCGGGCGGCAGCGCTGCTGCGCCTCCTAAGCGGCGCACTATCCAGTGCGCCACTGGGCCGGCCCAACATCATTTGTCTTTAGGGGACTGAAAATTAAAACAACAAGATGCCACTTCATGCACCTATTAGGATGGCTAATATCCAGGAAACAGACATCACCAAATTCTATCAAGGATGCTGAGCAATTATCATTTACTGGCGGTTTCTTAAAAAGCTAAACATGGACATACCATAGGATCCAGCAATTGTGCTCATAGATATTAACCCAACTGATCTGAAAAATTATGGCCACAAAAATCCTGCACATCAATGTTTATAGTAACCTACTTATAATCATTGAAAATTGGAAGCAAACAAGATGTCCCTCAATAGATAAACAGATAAACAAACTTTGGTACAACCATACAATGGAATACTATACTGTGGTGAAAAGGAATGAAGTATATATCCATGAATAGACATAGATGAATTTTACATGCATGTTGCCAAGAGAAAGAAGCCAGTCTGAAAATGCTATGTATTCTGTAATTACAGTTATATGACATTCTGTAAAAGACACCGCTATGTCGATGGTAAACATGTCAACGGTTTTCAGGGGGTTGTGGGGGAAGGGGGAAGGTTGAATAAGAAAGACATAGGATTTTTTTTTAATGCAACAAAACTGATACGTATGATACTGTAGTGAATACCTGACACTCTGCATTTGTCAAGACCCGTAGAATTTCCAGCATGAAGTTTGAAGATTATTGTATACAAACGAAAAAATAATTTAGAAGATTGGGGGATCCCAGAATATAATTCGGAATGTGACAAAAAGTCTTTCTCTATTACCAATGTATGAGGCAATTTACTGAAGAGGGTGGGAAAAAACCTGTTGACCTAAGTAACGTTGGAAATGAGTAGAGTCTGTAAGACTAAAGGCAAAGGCAAATGTTTTATGTAAACATTGTGCTCTGCTCTAGTGATGTTTCCCAAGTATATAGTTAACAATTCTAAAACCACTGTACATGTATGCTGAAATTAAACAAGAATAGTGAAGAGTGGAAGCCAGGTTTCTCACGGATGGATTTGGAGACGGTCAAGGAGAGGAGGCTAGAATGATCCACAAGAATTGGAGTTGGAGATCTCAGGATTAACCCATGTTTAGTTTACCATAGGTTCAGATGGTTCTCATATGTATATTTCCTTGTTCTGTCAACTGAGAGGCCCTAGAAGCAATGACCCTTAAGTGTTAATGAGCGCCCTCAGATCTTGGTTTTGAATGCCATTCTCCAATAAAAGAAACTAGGCATCCTTGGGGGAAATGACTGATTCCAGGACTAGGTCAGGAATATTCAAAGTGAACATCTCATAGTACCAGAAAGTAAGAATGTGATAAAAACAAACAAGCAAGCAAGCAAACAACAACAACAACCCCCCAAACCAAAAAAAACCCCAGCACTCCAAAACCAAAATCCAAAATCCCCCACAATGATGGGAGTAGCTTCTAATGGCCAAAGCTGGAACAATTTGAACAATAAAATATATTACTATTAAATTATAACCCAAATTATGAAATAAATATCCGTGAGTATATAGGGATATAAATAAATGATGAAATAGATAAATGAGGAGCATAGACAAATTTCCCAAGCAGGGGAATTTTAAGCAACTTAGGTAGATATTCTGCCCTCAAGAAGATGCAGCATAATTTCTCATTTCTTAAGTGTAAGCTGTGCATAGTGACTTCCAAGGAATACAGTATGGTTGGTGGTGAGGCTGGGGGGAGCAACTTTATACTGAAGAAATCTGACAAACACTGACTCGGCCAGATGATAAAAGTTAAAACCAATAGTGACAAGACATGCTGACTGTATGCACCATTGATACGATAGAATGAGAATAACACTTTACCTCTGTGCTCTGCCTCCCCCAAACCCATAACCCCAGTTTAATTATGAGGAAAAATTAGACAAATTCATTAGATATTACAAAATACCGGATCGGTATTCCTCAAACCTGCCAAAGTCATCAAAAATAAAGAAAGCCTGAGACAATGTCACAGTCAAGAGGAACCTAAGTGGACATGATAAGTAAATATAATGTGGCATCCTGGATGTGGTCCTGAACAGAGAAAGGGCACTAGGTAAAAAACAAGAGATATAAATAAAATTCAGACTTTAGTTAATAATAATAATTAATATTAATTTATCAATTGTGACAAATGTACCATAATAATACCTTATCTGCTGCTATTAATAGTGAAAACAGGGTATAGGTCTCTGTACTACTTTCTCGATTTTTCTGTATATCTAAAACTATTCCAACATAAAAACTCATTTTAAAAAAATCTGTGGTGGGAGTAAATTTTTTTCCTTTTTTTCCCCTCACAGTGAAATGTTTTTTTTTTTAATCTGTAATTATATCTTCTGTGTCATTTATATAGGAGCCTAAAATAGAAAGGTCACCAAGATGGACTGGTAGTAATGTAGTTGGTAACTGAGTAGTTCTGAGAGAAAAAGATCAACGGAGGAATGACTGTCCTTGTGATATTACAGTCGGAGACACTATAGAAAACCACAAAAGTTTTAGAAAGCTTCCCTATGGGGAGAGCACAGAGAACAGCATGAACCAAAATAGCTGGGAGTGGGGCCCTAACGTTTACCTTTTTGGCAAGTATATATGTGATTCTTATTCACACCAAAGATAATGAATCACTGCTTGATCATGTGATGTGGCCCTGAACACATAATAAATACTTGTCCTGTCTCCAGACTCTATTCTATAACCCTTGGATACAGTTATTTAATCTAAGGTTGCTATTCAATTTCACTGAACCATGACCAGCTCATATTTCTCCATTTTTTTCTTAGAGGATTTTATAAAAGAACTTGCTTACACCCACAAACTGCCCTGCAAAGAATTTATGGCCAAAATTTTCCTGACCTGGATGCTTGAAGTATAGAGATGAACAAGACAGATATATTTCTTATCCTGATAGAGGCTGTGGTTTGATGAGAAAGACAAATATTAAACACATAATTATCTAGACAATTAACCTGTCATAATTGTGAAACCTGTTATAAAAGTAGGATTAAAAATATAATAGGGGAATCTGTCTAATGTTTGTGTTTCTATGTGAAGGTGGGTGTCTGGGAAGGACTCCATAATGAAAAGCTGAATTTGAGAAATGAAGGATGAATTGAGTAAGGTAGATTAAGGCTGTGAGGCCTAAGGAAGTGAGAGTCAACAAAGTGAGAGCATTATAGGCAGCAAAGTGAGAACATTACAGCATTATAAAGCATTATAGCATGTGCAGAGTCTCTGTGTGGGAAAACCCAC
>NW_007732364.1:2479-3688 GCF_000696425.1 Galeopterus variegatus | reverse complement strand
ATAACGAGAACTATAAACCACTCCTGAGAGAAATTAGAGAGGATACAAGAAGATGGAAAGCAAGTTATTTTAACACTCTGGGATAATTCACTGGGTGGAAGAGAACTGGTTTCATTTTGTTATGTTACTGTGTCTCTTTAAATATCTTACATTGTGGCGTTCCATTCTCTCTTTCTGGTCTGTCTATTCTACTCTTTGAATATAGCCATTTACCTTGCTGAATACAAAAGCAAAATAGTTGTTTCATTGCTTTTCAAAATCCATTAATATTTCTGCAGGCTGTCCTTTCTTTGTTTCTTTGCTTCAAAGATGAGCAAAAATGTTTTAATTGTCTTTAATATTTTTGTAAGTTTAAATGCATTATGAATGAGACTTCTTGAAAATATTCTTAAGTGTCACCATACTATAATTGTCACTATTTTGTTTGTCTTTTTAAATTGAGTGTATCAGAAAGCTTCCTTTGTGGACATATCAACCTTTTAAATTTTTCCCCCATGTTCTTCCTCATCAGAATCCCTTCCATGATAACGTAAACAGAATTACATTTTGTGGAACATTCTGAAAATGCTCAAAGTCTTCTCTCTTATGTTCTGAAAGCCTGAGTCCATTTTCATTTCATTCTTAAACTAATAAAAACATTTTCTCCGAAGATTTAAAGAATGTTTTCTGAATGTGCCCAGGATTTTCTTTTTTGTGTGTGATTTTAAACTCTAAGGTAGCTTTATTTCCTGTCTCCAAGACTCTTGTCACTTCTATATTTCCAACCAATTTTTCCTCCTTGGTCATTGTTATGTTCAGAATAGCAATTTCCCAAGTTGCTGTTCCATAGCCCTGTAAGAAGTAAAATTGTCAGTGGAAACAATCTAATTACTAACTAGTTTTGACAGTCCAAGGTCCTCCTACCGTTTGGTAGGGTGAGAGCAGTTTTTTTTTTTTTAGTCATTTGGGTAAAAATATTATGCCAATTAATTTAGCTGTAATAAAGCACCATAACTTGTGTTATATTCTATTTAAAAAATTACAGAACAAAGCTGAATTTTTCTTACCATAGTTCACAAGGTCTCCATGAACTGGACTCTGTGTTCCTTTCCAATTTATACTAATCTTCTGTTCACATACCATACTTTACCAATAATTTCCTAATACTCCAAGCTTTCTTCTTCCTCAGAGCATTTGATTATTTAGTTACATCTATCTGGACACTGTTTA
>NW_007732364.1:0-1222 GCF_000696425.1 Galeopterus variegatus | reverse complement strand
CAAAATATAAGCACAAAATTGCTTGAAGGCAGAGAGTTAACAAGGTGGTGAAAAATTATAACGTCAAGATTCAGGAATAGAGAGAAAGTCAGAGAAGCCTGATATCTGGGCAGCCTTTTAACAAGAGTTTTCTGTCAATTCTGGAAAAGTGGTCTCGGAGGGTGAGAGTTGAACAGAGCTTTAGATAGACTTGTAAGACCCTGGGAGAAATTGGTATCCAGAATTTATTAAGGAGGGATAACTCTGGCAAATCTCCCACCTTTGGGTTAGAGTTTGAAAGACTACACCCTAAGAATAAGATTGAACAAGATGTAGAAAAATGCTTCAAGAAACCTAAGCCCAGATTCAGGTCATTTTTTTTAATCACTATAAAGGAATCTAAGTGGTCTATGATTACTTGCTTGCTTAGCTGCATGGATTTAATAATTTATTTAACAATAAGTAATTGTTAAATAGATGAATAAAGTATACCCTGAAATATCATTTTTTTTTGCAAAATAAACTAAATAAAATAGTTGAGCACTTCTTTGCCCTGTATAATTGCTAAATTAGAACAGCCAACCTATAATTTGTTTGAGTAGCATTTACCAAAAGATCATAGAGCAATAAAAGATTAGCTAGTAAAAGTAATTCCTCTCTATAGAAAGTCAGTGTCATCATAGACTTCAGGTTATTCCCATAACACTTTATATATGATTTCAACAAAAAATGGAATAACTCATGGAGGCAATCAGCCTGAGAAACCAAGAGAAACAATAAAAGATAGAAGTAGACAAGTGACAACTAAAGATAATGAAGTTAACAGACACAGACTTTAAAATAACAAAGGAGTGCCCATGCAAGAAATTTAAACAAAAGATTGAAAACTTTGACAGAAAATTAAAACTACAAAAAAATAACAAAATGCAAGATTAGTGTCAGGAAGATGGAGAAATAGGAGGTGCCACACTCATCTTCAACAACAGCAACAATAATTTGGCAGCCATCCACAGACAAAAGTGCCTTTGTGGGAGCTTTGGGATTCAGGTAGAAGGTTGTGAAATCCTGATGGAACCCAAGACCAAGGAGGGCTGTTTTGAGAAGGCAGGTGAGCACCCAGGTGGTAGGCTCATTGACTATGGTCCTGGATACAGACCTGGAAACAGTCCTCTGCCCCTGTGGACTCAGCTATGACCCCATTTGGCCTTTGTCTGACACCAGAAATGTACACCAAGGGACACAG
>NW_007732363.1:132152-134746 GCF_000696425.1 Galeopterus variegatus | reverse complement strand
ATAATAATCATATACATTGTATATTGACAAAATAAAAATTTAATGAAAAAAATAAAAAAAAATAAAGTTTTCCTTAGTTTATTTTCTCCTTCAAGTAGAAAGAACTTGTTACGTAGATTGGAAGAACCAAATTTACCCTCTCTCAGGAGGGCTTATTCTGCAGCCTGTGGGGTCGAGGACAGCTGTAGCTTCCAGTGCAGATTGTAAATTTCCTGAGAACAGATTGAGTTTCAGTATTCCCAGCACCCAGCACAGAGCCGGGACTATGACAGGGGCTCAGCTATTTATTGAATGAGATAATAAAAGAATAACTTTAGAGATATGTGTAGAATATATCCTGAAATGGGTCAGGCATTGTTATTCCCAAGAGTACTTGCCAAATGCTTTTTGCCTTCAGAATTTAGTACTTATGTGATTTAGTAAGTTCTCTAAAGAGAAACCCTAGCATAGCTACCTAAACTGATATAACCATTAACAGGGGAAATGAAAGGAAAATTCTTTTCCATTTATCCTTCATTAAGACATATGATAAATTACATGATAGAATCATGTGTAATTCATCACTCCATCTGATTTTAGAAGCAAAATGAAGCATTGTCTGTACGACATACAGAGATCATATTTTATTTGCATTCCATAGACTAGCGAAATCCAACATGAATATATTATATTCAAGGACACAATTTATGTAATCACGCCACTTAAGGAGCAGTTTAAAATAGCAAATAAAATCAAACTGTAGCACTCAGCATCCTTATCAAATGAAAATCACATACAAAAACCCGCTTTCTTCTTTTCAACTTCAGCTGCAGGGACCAAAAATAAATAGCTCCATCTTCTCTGATCATGATTAAGGTGTCATCAGGCATAGAGAGAATGCGCAGCATGGGACCCCCATATGACAGCCTCTGCAGCACAGCAGGCAGCAGAAAGAAAACCTCTTTCTGTCAGGCCAAAGCATTAGCTTGCTCCAAATACTGTAGCTGCAGGTATGTACAGAAGTCATCCTGCAGAATAAAGGACAATTTATTCAACATCCACTGTCTTTCTGGCTTTCAAAATTTCTCTGTCATCAGGGCATGGACAACTCCTTTCTTGGATGTGATATAATTATTAGCACATGAGTTTGGTTACCAAAAACTTGGGGGTAATAACTGGGTGTGTCTGCTTAGTTGGGCCTGGAAGGTTGTTACCCAACTGCTGGTCTTACTTCCCCTGCCAGTCTCTTTCTCTAAAGATGAGGATGATGCTGGTGATGATGATTGTTGTGCATACCATGTTGCATGCAACACGGACCTTCATCTCAACTCTCACAATAACCGTAGGGGGTAAGTTCTACTGTTCACCTTATTTTACAAATTGGGAAATTCAGGCTTAGAGAGGTTAAATAACTTGCCTAAGATTGAACAACCAGTAAGTGGCTGGCCAGAGACTTGAGTCCTCATTGGTCTGACTGCACAGTTCCTACCCACCAGGATATATGCCTTATTTAGAATCCAGCAGTGTACCTATGGAAAAGAACTCTGAGGTCAGAGGGCAGGGGTGGGCAATACTTTGGGCCTGGGAAATCTTCATTTCCTCTCCAGTTCCCTCAAAGCCCTATGTAGCTGGAGACTCCCTTCCCTTCCCTGGAATCCTGAATGTTCCTTTTCAAATCAGATAGCAATGAGAGCACTTGTATTTGACTTGGTTGGGGAATTGACTGAATAGAAGTATCTTACTGTTCGCCTTGTCATTTTAGGACGTAATTCACCCTAGAACAATGGAAGAACGTTAACAGACACAATGGCTGAGACTGTTAAAAGCAGATGTCTCAGCTCCTCATTATTACACCACCCAGACTGGGTAATACTAATAATGATGATAATAATATTTGTTGAGAATTTATTCTGTGACAGGCCTTGCTGTAAACACTTTACATGTGTTCACGGATTTGATTATCACCAGGTGTCATCTGCCCATGGGGTTTCTTTCTCACTGGTCTTTCTCTTTTGCTTGTGGGTAAAGTGATGGACGTGTTCTTCAGTCCTTGGTTTTAGGAATACCCTTCTTGCAATTTGCCTTAGCTACTAAAATTTCTAGTTAAACTACTCCAAGTATAGCCTGACATTACTAGAATTTGAAAACTGTGAGCAAGCATGTCTCCTTGGTACAAATTCAAGTTGGCAAATGTACCAGGGGGCCAAGAGTATTCTAGAAAGGAACAGGCTCATAACTACATAAGTTATGTACATTCCTTACTAACTTCAAACTTGACTCACAAAACATAACCCAACTTAACCACGGAATTCTGCCCACTGCTTCATAGTCTATTTTCATGAAAAGTTTTTCTACTTGTTCCATATTCTAGAGAGGAAAAAATAAATCTGTTTATAGCCTTCACTAAATTGTTGGGGGAAGGGGTACAAAACGAGGGGAAATCTTCATTTTTCTGATTTATTAATTTCATATTTAAAAAGGTATAACACTAGAAGACCTCTGGAATAATTACTCCAAAACATGACTAGGACTGTTAATCAGAATTCAGCACACTGACACCAAAACTATTCCTTAGTTAGACACTAGGGCTCCTAGAACTTTTATTTTTGAAATCA
>NW_007732363.1:110425-131527 GCF_000696425.1 Galeopterus variegatus | reverse complement strand
GACACCAAAACTATTCCTTAGTTAGACACTAGGGCTCCTAGAACTTTTATTTTTGAAATCAAGCTCTAACTAGCAGGAGGAGATGTGTGTCCCTCAGTGCTGGGGTGCCCAGAAAGCCCCACTCCATCCTGGTCAGTTTCAGCCAAAAGACAAGACTATGTTTAGGGGCCCCACTTTGAGATAAACAGAAAAGCAGGTTCAAAGGACAAGGATAGTGAGGGTGCTGACTTGAGTGTAGCCCGGGACAAAAAGACATGCAAGCCATGAAAATTACTTTCAAGTATTAGAAGGATCATCCTGTGGAAGAGAGAGTAGATTTCTTCTGTGTGGCTGTAGCAGGAAGACTATAAGATGGGCTTGAGGATCCCTGCCTCCTGGTCCTCATAGCCTGTGTGATTCCCTCACCCTGAGTAACTTGCTTGCTGGCAGGATACCTCAATGTTGAGGGGAGGTCACTTATGTGATTAGATTGCATGAGATGGTAACTTCTGTCTTGGTAGCAGACTCTCTTCCTTGCTGACTGTGATGAAGCCAGCTGTCATATTGTTAGCTGTCCTATAGAAAGGCTCACATAGCAAGGAACTAAGGGCAGCCTCTGCTCAACAGCCAGGAAGGAACTAAGACCCTCAGTCCAACAACCTGCAAGCAACTGAATCCTGGAAGCTTGGAACCATGTGAGCTTAGAAGCAGATCCTTTCCCAGTCAAGCCTTCAGATGACACCCCAGCCTTGTGAGACACTCTGAGGACCCAGCTAGGCCATGTCTGGATTCCTAACCTGCAAAAACTGTGAGATAATAAAATGTGTATTATTTTAGGCTCCTAAGTTTTTGATAATTTTTTATGGAGCAATGGATAACTAATACAGTGGCTCAAAAGTACAGAATTGGGCTAATGGATAGAATGTCAATAAAGACCAATTTTAGCTGGTAGAGAAAAAAATGTCTAAGGTTAGAGCTTTCCAACCTTGAAATGGGCTGCCTTATAAGTTGGTGAGCTCCCTGTAGCTGAAGGTATTCAAACGTATGCTGATTCATGGCTTAGCAGAGAAGAGAATTTGAGCTTTGAAGGAGTCGTGTATTATGAAATCTCTAGGGTTCTTTCAAACCCCAAGATTCTATAATTTCATGAATGTATGTTGAAAGCAGTGTCAACAGAGTAGGTCAGGTTACATGGCTGTGTTGGGGAGTGATGTGTTAGTTTTTCTCTTATAAGATGCAGGGTGTCTGCCTTTGAACAGCCATGGCAGACAAATGAAGACAGTGAGGTCATGCCGGTCTCCAAGACATCAGGGTGTTTCTGCTTGGTGAGCCAGTGTGGGGGCCATGAGGAAAGATCCTGGCTGTGGAACCAAGCTCAGCACCAGTTCTCTCTAAGTCATGCTCCAGTGGAGACTCGTCATACTCCTGGGCATGGTGGACAGTGCCAGACTTCACCACGGCAACTAGACAATACCATGCACACAATGTTTAACAAACATTTTTTGAATGTATGTCCAAACAAACCAAAAACCCAAAGGTATGGCCTCAAGAAGAGCCTTGGATCAGAGATAGAAGAGAAAACAGAAAAGCTCAGGATGACAGCAGTTACAGACTGAGCTCAGGCTATCCCCCCCACCCCCCTGCCAGAGCAGCCCTGTGACCATGAAGCAGAGTTGTGGAGAGCTGTGGGTACACGTAGGCACCCTGGAGCTCCAGACAAGGTAGCAGCAGGCAAGGGCCAGGCAGCATTGAGAGCTGCACCATGAGGACATGGGCCTTCAGATGGGCTTTCCCTCGCCCTGCTGCACTGTGGCAGTGCTTCGAGAGCCCAGCTTCCTCCATCCAGCCCAGAGCTGAGGAGGAACATGTTTCTGCCCAGAAAACATGATTGTGTGGGACAGTGAGGGACACTGAACTACTGCCTCCACACATTGATTCAGTCACTGAAGAAACAGAGTAAGCACCAATGGTATGCCAGGCACTGTGCCAGATGCTGAGGCTTCAGAGCTCAAAGATATATTTATGTGGCATTCACTGTCAATGAAGTCACAGAGAAGCAAACCAGCAATGCAATGCAAAATGCTAAACTCCATGCCACAGGTAACTGCAGACCACCATCAGATGAAAAGGTGGAGCATCTATGCATTTCTAGGGAAGTTATGACACCTGCTTGGCTTCCCAGAGAAACAACAGGGCTTGTTATGCTTCTAGGCTGAGACCACTGTTTCTGTAGATGCCACCTATGTCTGAAACATTTATCCTGTTCATTGTGCCCTTCCTGGCTGCATTCTTTAGTGTCCCTTCCCCTTTTGGGCACTCAATTTTGACTAAGTTGGCATTTTGTAGAAAGAGTGAAGGAGATGCTTCCTGGTTTTTACAGGTACTAAACACGAAGCCCTAGAATCATGGGAAGGACATGCAGAGTCATTTGCTCCCCTTGGCCATGCTTCCTTACTAAAGGAACACCTGACTTTCAACTGGGTCATGCTGCTCCAGAATGAAGACCACATTGACCTGCCTCCTGTGCAGCTAGATATGATGCAGGATTAATTTCTTCAACATTTTTTTTTCTTTTTTTTGGTGGCTGGCCGATAAGGGGATCTGAACCCCTGACCTTGGTGTTACAACACGAAGCTCTAACCAACGGAGCTAAATGGCCAGCCCTGTGGGATTAATTTCTGACTAAAACGTTGAAAATGCAGGTGTCATGGGCAGCTTCTAAGAGTTATCTTTAAAAGGAAGATGTGAATCTTTCCTTGCCACTTCCCACTTCCTGCTGGCTGGAGTGAAGACTTGTTGGCTGGAGTCCAGCAGCCACCTTGGGCCATGCAGAGGAAGGCACGCATCGAGGGGTGGGCAGCACAGCCACAGGAGTCCACTCCCTGGTGACTTCATGAGGCCACTTGACCCCTGTCTTCACAGGAGAGAGGAGAATGCTTCCACCATGCTTGGACCTTGTAGTTGAGGGTTTTCTTTCACCTGCAGTTAAACCTAATCCTCACTGATATAATGAGCTTTAGTGTCAGACTGGAATTTAATTCCCGAATCTATTCCTTAGTAGCTGAGGGGCTCCAGGCAAGTTACTCTGATTCTCGAAACTGCTGTCTTTTCAGCTATGAAGTAGGAATAAAAATAGCTTCTGAGCAGGGCTGTTCTGATATTCTGGAGCCTGATTAATACAAGATATAAAGATCCTAAGGCAGTGTGGGCAGTCAGAAATCAGTAACTATCTGATAAATAAGTGAACAAAGAAACAGTTTCATGGCTCCTCAGTGATGTGCTGGGTAAGATTCTGCAAAGTACAAACAGCCCCAGGTAATGTGATGTCTGTCCTTGCCTCGCACACGTTCCCTGGATGTGTGGAAGAGACACACAAGTGGCTTCCGCAGATGCCACCCCTCTACCTGGAAGCCATTGTCTCTCTCTCCTTCTTTGTGGAGCGATTCCCTTCATCCCTCAAAGCTCAGCCCGAGGTTGACCCTGCGGGCGGCTCACCTGACTGCCTGGCAGGCACCCACGCTAAACTCTAGGGCAGCTCTGAACTTGCCCAAGGCAGAGACCTTGTCTTGACTGACCTTGTACCACAGGGGCTAAGACAAAGGCTGCCCCAGTAAATATCAAATGAATGAATGAATGAATGAATGAATGAATGAATGAATGAGTAGGTGGCTAGGCAGGCAGGCATTCTAAACTATAGGTAATTGGACTGCATTGGTTTAAAAGATCTGGGCTATTGTTAAAATACATAATAATTTATCCATTTAAAACATGCCTCTTTCTTCCCAACAGATATTCTTTATTTAGTTTTACATAAATGGAAGTGCTATGGTCCCAATGTTTGTGTTTCATCAAAATTCATATGTTGAAATCCTAATCCCCAAGGTGATGGTATTAGGACGTGGGGCCTTTGGCTCTGCCCTCATGAGTGGGATTAGTGTCCTTATAAAAGAGACCCCTTGCCCCTTCCGCCATGTGAGGACACAGCGAGAAGGTGCCATGAACCAGGAAGTGAACCGGCACCTTAATCTAACTTCCCAGCATCCAGAATTGTGAGAAATAAATTTCTGTTGTTTGTAAGTCACCCAATCAATCTAAGATGTTTCGTTATGGCAGCCTGAATAGACAGGAGACAGGAAGGGAGGTTTTTAAAAAATAGGTGTTATTTCATGTTCCCTTCCCACAGCAGGTGGAACTCTAAACACACCCAAACTTCCACCGTAGCCATTAGATCCAGAGGTTTGCACTTGGAAGGGGCAGCTGGTGACTTCCTCAGCCAGCAGTGTGACAAGGGTATGTTTCTGTTCAGACTCCAGGGACAAGATCGTAGAGCTTTACCTCGAATATTTTTTTCCTGTAATTTAAGACATAATCATGAAACCTTAACAAATACAGCGTAAACAGCTTCTCCCTTTATAATATGTATTTTATCTTATGATTTGAGTACAACCTTATTCATTAACATTTTATATTCTGGGTTAACCAAAATGGTAGAGAGAATGTTTAAAATACTTAATTCCAGCAGGTTGGAAGTGGGGAAGTGCCCAAACTCTATGGAAAAAACACATATACAAATAATCAAATAACATATACAAATAATCTAATAAGAGTCTTTCTCTCTTTTTCAAGAAAAGTGTGTCAATACCTTGTTGACCTAGTGCACTAAGTAATTTAAAAATATTTTCCCATCTAAACAGTTCAGTAAATCAGATGGGTCTTAGTAGAAATCCCTTTAGAGCAGAGAGTAATCTTGTAGCTAGACCATCAAGCCTAATTGATTCACATGGTTAAATCTTTAACTGTGGTTTCAATGATCCAACATGTATAAAACCCATTTACTTTATTCTGTGACCTCATACGCTGCTTCCTTATGCATTTGAAAGTTTCCATACCCAGCAGCTGTCTTCCTCTCTTTTCATACTCCTAAAAGCAAAGAAAGAGTAATTAGCTATGAACATAGTTGCATTTTGTTTAGTCTAGGAGCAAGAGTCCAAAGGATTGAATGTCTAATTAGTCTTACCTAAACCCTGTCAACTTCTAACACGTTACCTCTTTTGTTCATTTCTCTGATGCATTCACAATGTGTTTCTAATTCCATTAAGAAGTGACAATTAAAAAGAATTTATTCTTCATTGCTATCTCACAAAAATTAAAAGGATCGTACTTTTCACTGAAAAATCAACCATCAAAAAAGAATCAAATTACCCACATGAATATTTTGAAAGTTCACATGGTCACTTCCTAGCTGAAAGAGTGCGTTTAAGTTTTGTAGCTCTTCAAGGGTCACCTGATGTTCGATCTCATCAAAACAAAAAGAAAATAAATTAAAAACATATAATACTAACAGTAATGCCCATAAAATGCAATTTCTGGAAACCCATAATTTTTCTCTTTACGAGGCCAGTGAGACAGGAGGCTCAGCTCATAACTGCTCCCAGTCTCAACTCTAATTCAGCGGATTCCCCAGACCCAAATCTGGGGAAGGGTTGGCTTGACAGGGCTGGAAAGAATGAGGAGGTGGAGAGGTAGTGGGAGGACAGGATAGGCATTGACTTGGGAGAGGAAAGAGGAAGCAAATAAATAAATAAATAAATAAATAAGAAGAATAAAAATAACCAGGAACTGGGCTGAAATGAGAAAAAGGAGACTGAAAATACTTTGCCACGTCATATTCCAAGACTCCCTTCCCCATCCGGGGTCCTGTGCATTACAGCTGCCTCTCACACATCCTCTGCCCCCCTTCCCAAATCACCCTGAGCTGAGCCAGGAGGAGGACTGGGCTACTGAGCTGACAGCTCTTTTTCTGGGATAAATTTTCTGAACCTATGGCCAGAGGCTCTTGCTACTCTTGGTATTAGGGAAACTGGTTCTCTTTTAGTCACCTGTCGTTAGCTCAATAAACAGATCACCAGGGGAAATCTCCTTCTCACCTGTAGTCTCTTAGCTACTGTCTCAACAATTTGGCTTTTATAAATGAAAATCCCCAAACTTCTGGCTTAGGATAAATAGACTGTCACCAGCAGGTATAGCCATGTTAGGCTCAGATGTTCTTGCACACTTGTGAGGCCTGAGGAAGACAACAAAGGAGGAAATTGGCCCTTTCTCCCGTAGGATCATCTTCTGAAGTCTCTGTGCACCAGCCTCCAAGGTGGCAGCCCCTCCCATAAAATTCCGACTGACACCAAGGCTATTGGGAGGTTCACGATTTTATGAACTTGAAGCACCTTTAAAATTTCGTCTTGGGCCGAGCCTGTGGCGCACTCGGGAGAGTGTGGCGCTAGGAGCGCAGCAGCGCTCTCCCGCCGAGGGTTCGGATCCTATATAGGGATGACCGGTGCGCTCACGGCGCTCACTGGCTGAGCACGGTGCGGCCGGTCTCAAAAAGGACAAAAAAAAAAAAAAAAAGTTTCGTCTCGAGCAATCCCACAATTACTTTTTAATTGGCTTTCATTGAGGGACAAAGTTGGAAACCCAGCTCTAGAATGGAAAAACACTGAGACTGAAGTTTTTACTTAACATTTCACTGCAGGGCTCTTCTGAGAAGACCTGAGCCCAAGAGGTCTTATTCAAAAACTGACTGGGGAAAAGATCTCAATAGTATTTAAATACATGCAAAAGGTGATTCCATCAGACTGAAGGGCCATTTCCCTTACAGACAAAACACGTGACCACTGAAGGAATTCAAAAGTTTCTTTGACCAAACCTTCTCCAGAATCCAAAAAAGCAGATGGGAGTGTACCAGGCTCACACACAACACATATGAGAAAAATGAACTTGGGTCTGAGCTTTAACAAGAAGGTGATGCCTCTAAGAACACACATGTGACTTATCTTGAACCCAACATGTGCATTCTGGGGACAGAAACAATTTTTTTAAGAATTTGAAAATTATTTTCCTTAAGGTTGGAAAATTACAGAAAAAACAGGCTATTCTCTCAGTTTTCCACATTGTATTTTTCTGAGCTAAATATACAGTATAAATACTTTATCAGTCCTAAATTACATGAGTTATAATCCTAAACTAACAAAGTGACTCTAGATTTGTACAAAACATATTGATAACATATTGCATTATCCCTTCTGCAAACTTCCATCTTTCCACTGCCCCCGTATATCTTTTCCCCTTAGCTTCAATATTTCCTAACTTTATACCATGATAATTACTTGTCTACTAACTACCTTATTATGTGGAATTGACCTTTCGACTTTCTCTAACTCCATTGCTGAGAGAGAAAAAAACAACAAATAAATTTCCCTACCTCCCAGGAGGGGGCTCCCCAATTCCGAAAGAGACTAACTCATCTTCTCTCAATAAATTAACTGGAAATGCTGCTGAGAAAGTGAAGTAAAAGCCGTCATTAATAATGGTAATGAAGGGCATGAAATCTAAAGCCAGTGCGATTCTATCATTTTCTATAATTTATAAAGGGCTTTATAGTAATTTTCATTTCAGCATAAAATACAACCCAAAAGCCTCACTTTCTCCCTTCACAACTTCTCCCAGAAGCATCCCAACAAATATGCCATCCGCCCCCGCCCCACCTTTGACATGCACGCGTGACATAACGCAGCTGTCGGTGCCAGCCAGGGTCTGCTCTTTATCCTCCTGGTCATTCCCATTTTTGTTTCCTGGCTCCACATACACACGCTCCTGCTTCCCCTTATCCCACCCTCCACGAAAATCAGGACATGGATGGAAGGTAACTACAGAAGATTTGTCAGACTCGCAGTACAAAACTATGTTAACTAAATTTCCATTGCACTTAAGAAAACAGTTCTTAATTCTCACAGACCTCATCAAATGTTCGCATGTCATGACGGAAAGCGAAAATCCAATGATCATTAGCCAACTTCTTCTGAAAAGGCAGCAATATAAATACGTTTTAGAGAAACACAGCTACAAAACAGGGCCATTATTGTGCTTTTCCTTGAAAATATAAATCAGGCCTTTGCATAATTGCATGTTTTTAAGGCAAATTTGGAACACAAAGCAGAGAAAACATATGTCCCTTCTGGGTACTCCTCTGCTTGGCAGGGCTTGAAAATTTGTAACTGCCATCGACAGCCAGTCACATTGTATCACTAAAAAGCTTGAATGACTTGTTTTCCTACAAATAAAAACAGAGGGTAAAGCCTGACTATTTTATATCCAAACTATCATAGCTATAGTGACAACCATAAATAATTCAATCTGCAATTGTGGATTTGATTTTTAAAGATATTATCTACTGCCCAGCAATGCATTTTGTTTCATTCAAATGCAATTTCATAGAAAACTACCTGGATAATTCCCTAATATACCATATTAGAGGGGATTCACGGAGCTATGATTCTGCTTGTCCTTACACTGCAGGCTCCCTAAAGCAAGCGGTTTTTATGATTAGAGTGGTTTTCCCATAAGAGTTCATATGCCTGCTGGTTGCTCATTTGCATTGCAGATGGACCCTCCTATTGTTCCAGCCCGACATCTCTTTGCTTCTCACTGCAAGAGTCTCCCCTGTCAGGGTGGTTTAGAGATAATTTCACATCTACGACAAGGGAATTGACTAATTCATCGAATAAAGTATTCTTTTGAGAATGTGTTTCTTGAGTGGCTATCTCTACAGCTTCAGAAAACACACTGATACCATCCAGTGGTCTTAAGATTTCATAAGCAAAAGTAACTCGAGGTTTAGGGGATGGTTCTCTGAGTTGATATTTAGAGGATTCCAGGGCAGATTCTCCTGATGAAGAGGGAAAGGCGGAGTCTGTTTACAGGGAGTTCTTCAATGAACATAGATTGGGAAAGCACTTGTGTAAAGGAAAAAAAATGATACCATCCAGTGGTCTTAAGATTTCATAAGCAAAAGTAACTCTAGGTTTAGGGGATGGTTCTCTGCGTTGATATTTAGAGGATTCCAGGGCAGATTCTCCTGATGAAGAGGGAAAGGGGGAGTTTGTTTACAGGGAGTTCTTCAATGAACATAGATTGGGAAAGCACTTGTGTAAAGGAAAAAAAATGCAGACAAGGTCATCACATAACTAGGGGAAGAAGGGCAAAAAAATAAAATAAAATAAAATAAATAAAAAGCTTGGGCGATTGTGCCAGGAACTTTCAAACCCACAGTAAGCTGAGGCTTTTAAAAAGATTGTCTTTTTAGCTATGTTAAGAGCCAAAAGAATAGAAAGGAGGCTGCAATTTTAAAATAATTAATGCGGGTTTAGGCAGCGGCGCCACTACTATCTAACCTTTTTTGAGTTTATGTGGTGCCAGGTGCTGAGTATTTTACATGCAGGTGTCCATTAATCCTCATAACTCTGTAAGGGAGAGACTATTATTGTTTCCATTTTATAGATCAAGAAACTGAGGCACAGAGAAGTTAATGAATCTGTCTGGCTCCTCACAGCCATTAATGCCAGAACCAGGAGCCCAGCACAGGTGATCCATACGGCTGCAGGTCACTCAAACCCGGCTCTCCTTTTTGCTCTCCAGCCTGTGCCTGAGGTCCCAGGATGAGACGGACGGACTAGCAGAGGCAGAGAGGTGTAGACTCAAGGCCTCTAATGCTACCATCGTCCACATTTCTACTCATCTGGAGAGTCTGAAAACAAGAGTGGATTGTTTCAACCCAATGTGTTGGTCCCCTAAAAAGAGAACCTCAAATTCCTCTTTACTTGAAGATATTCTTCCTTTGTTATTCTTTTTACATGGTTAAAAGTAATGGTGACCTTTGAAGAGTCAAATCTTTCCCCTTCCCCCAGTGAGTATTAAAGACTTCTGCAGGGATAGCTTATGTGAGCTTTTGAGAGGATCCAGATTTGTTCCAAGGATCAGCCCAAGCGTTTCCCAGCTTGCGTCTCTAAATTAATCTAAAATGAATACATTGCTGCTTTTCCAGCTGCTTGGGCAGATTCCCTGGCCTCTTAGTGGCTTTAAAAAAGAGAGAGAGACAGAGGTGCCTCTTCCAGCCTTACTGAGTAAGTATGGCGAGGCTCATCTTGCAGATGTACACAGATCAACCATAGTAGTCCTGTGTCAAAAAGGAGAGGCTAAGGCAGTATTGCACTAGGCAGGCAAGATGCCAGGAGGGATTTGCTCTCTTACGTGCACTCGAGGGAGGCGTGGGGCCTTAACAACATATATGTACCATGGCGAGGCAGTGGGGAAAGAAGAGACAGAGAAGATCTCAGCTGGAAGGCATTTTACAGCCCTCAGAGTCATCTCCCTTTCTTTACAGTGGGGAAACTGAAGCCCTGAGAAGATACGCCATTTGCCTAAGGTCACATCACCGCTTAGTGGCAACTAGAAAGCTTGCTTCTTTCCACATTGGAAATGGGACTAACATCCTCTTCCTGGAAAAAGTTGATTGAAACTTCTCCCTTGAACCTAGCACTGAATTGGGAAGGACAGGAATGTTTCCAGTTGTTTTCAGGGTCCTCCTGAAGGTTCCCTCACACCCTCTCTCCTGGCTGCCTTCCACCCAGCTCTGCCTTGCCAGGAGATCCCCCACTCATGTCTGTACCCCCTTTCTAGTCTAGGGCACCGCCTTGTTCAACACCTGTAACTGTTCTGTTAGACTGCAAAGGGAAAACAGCTCTAACCATACCCTCTGGAGTTCTAGGCACCAGATGTTGAAACCAAGATCAGAGAAGGGAAGGCAAATCCAACATTATTGCTCACTTTTGTGGTAAACTATAAAAACGGCCCTCACTCTTTGCTATGTAATTTGCAATGCCCTCCCATCCTGACTCGGGCTTGGCTGTGCAACTTTGGTTGATGGAAAATTAGAAAGCAAGATGCAAAGAGGCTTAAAAAGTGTTTGCACGATTGGGCATGTCCTCTCACACATGTCACTGCCATGAGAACCTGCCCAGGCTAGTCTGACAGAAGATGAGAAACACACGGAGCAAGCCAAACTGCCCCCGTTACCCCAGCCAAGTTCACTTAGAGCAGCCGGTAGCCCACCTGTTTTAAGATGTGTGAGGCAGCCAAGCACAATGTGCAGAGCTCTGCAGCTGACTCCGTGGCACGGGGAACACCAGTGCTTGCTGCTCTGTGCCACTGTGGGCTTGTGGTTATTCGCTTTGCCGCATTACTGTGGCAATACATAACTGATACACTGTCTATTAACTTATACTAGCTGGTTCTACTACAGGCACATCAGCCTGAAACATCACTCTTTCCGATGGTATGTACTGTAAATCATGACTTTCAAATTTTCTTTTATGTCACAACTATCAGTAGGAATCTGTTAAACATATTTCTACATGCATGCTAAAGATTATATATATATATACATATATGTAACACTTTGTGAAATGATATTTACCTTTAATGTATGCAATGTGTATTGTTTTATTCTATTCTATTTCCTTTTTCTCTCCCTAAGCTGTGTTTATATCTACTGAACTGGTTTCATGACCCACTAGTGGGCCCAGATCTGCAGCTTGAAAATCACAGCAAGCTTCTCCTTAAGACTTTCTCATGTTAGCAACAGCCTCGTTCATCTTCGTACTCTGGTACTCTTCTCAGCAATGGGCAAAATAGGCCCTTAACAAATGTTGGTTTAATTCAAATAAATGAAGAGGCACTTACAGCTACAAACTTCATGGGTTTGTGTCCTAGTTCATCTTCGTACTCTGGTACTCTTCTCAGCAATGGGCAAAATAGGCCCTTAACAAATGGTGGTTTAATTCAAATAAATGAAGAGGCACTTACAGCTACAAACTTCATGGGTTTGTGTCCTAATCTCTGCCTCCTGGATCTAACTTTATCTCCCAAGATTTCAGGGACAAGACAATGACTGTATCCTTCAGGTGTGCTTTATGAGTCATTATTGGCAGTTCTATTAAATTAAAGAATCTTTTCCAAAGCCACCTGTACTGGTGGCCTGTCTACCCACTCTGCATGACAGACCTGCCTGCAGAAGTGAGAATGCCATCCTGAGTGTGCATAGATTGGCCGTGTGGGTAGGGCAGATGGAAGGCAGTTGCTGTGTCGTATCTGTCACTGTTTCTCTTATGTCAGGCATGCGGGCTGGCACGCAGTAGGTGCTCAGACAACATATACTGAGCTGAACTGAAGTGACTTCATGCCTTCGGGTTTCAATTTATCTCTAAGGCAATGAAATTTGACCAGGTTCTTTTCGGCTTTAAAGATCTAATTCCAAGTAGCACCGACCAAACGTGACTGTCTGCATAGGTGGAATAACAAGCTACTCCAAGCTGTGCTTTGACTGGGTGAGGGATGGCACCCTAACCTTATAGACGCTGTCCCCACCGACTGGTGCCAGGAAGTCCAGCTCAAGCTTCACTCCTTAGCATTAAGGAATTCAGCCTTGCTAAAATACAAAACCCCCTCCAAAGGTAAAGGTAAGCCATTATCAGTCTTTTACAGCAGACTGAGAAAGAAACTTCTAGAACTTTTCCTGGGAGCAGACCTCGAGAAAGGGAGGAGTACTATATGAAGGAGCTGCTCTAGGGTGGTGGAGGAACACGTTTGAGGTCCTCAGAGGTGAAAGGAGTCTGGAGACACTGATGATAAACTTGTACCAGCTCACAACCGGGTGGGTCCTGCTGCCTACTGTCTTCCCCGGGCTCTTTCCCATTGTTTGTCAGCAAAGCAGTGAGTGGTGTGGCTTCGGATGGCTTCATCTCCTATATCCAAAGCCAATGTTCTGCTCCTTGAGCAACCTGGCTCTTGAATGTTCTAACACAAATGAAAAATATCTGCCATTGCCTGTTTTCCTGCAGCGAATGTGCTACATAGGCCATCCCTCTGACTTTGAAGTGGTATCATCCCACATCATCTGCACAGCCTGGACTCTGCACCAGCCCACACACTCTTCATGCTGGGAGCTTCAGATCCTGTCACTATTCTCAGACAGCAATGAGGAGCCTCAGGCCTCAGTGGCACCCTGCCAAAAACAATCCAGTCACAAGCAATATGGCTTGGGTAACTGAGATCCCCAAACTGGTTAACCCAATTAGCAAGGGATCAAAACCCAGGCTGGGTTGTTCCCACAACTTGGCTGTTGTGAATAGCGCAGCTATGAATGTGGGACTGCAGATATCTCTTCGAGATCCTGATTTCAATTCTTTAGGGCTGGATCCTACGGTAGTTCTATTTTCAATTTTTTGAGGAACACCCATAAAGTTTCAGTTATGCAAGACGAATTAGTTCTAGAGCTCTGCTGTGCTGCATGGTGCTTATAGTCAAACATAGTGTATTATGCACTTAAAAATTTGTTAATAGGACAGATCTCATGCTAAGTGGTCTTACTACACACATACACAAAAGGGATACAGGGAACTTTTGGAGGTAATAGATATATCTATTACCTTGACTGTGGTGATGGTTTCACAGGGGTATGCTCATGTCTAAACTCATCCAATTGTACTCATTAAATATGTGCAGTTTATTATATCAATTATACCCCCCAAAACTGTTTAAAAAAACAAAAACAAAAAACCAGCCTGGCCACAATCAGTTAAAAACTCACCCTCAACCATGAAATGCCCTATGAATCTGTGCCATCCTCTGAAGTTACCAGAACTTCCTCATTTAATCCTAGCAGACTGAAAAAAAGGTTTGATGGGCAAGGGGAACGTTTTTTTTTTTTTTTTTTCCTTTTTATCTTTTTTACTGACCGGTAACTGGATCGCAACCCTCAGTGTTGCGCCCATACCGGGGACCGGCAACGGGATTGCAACCCTCGGTGTTGCGCCCGCACCGCACTCAGCCAGTGAGCGGGAACCAGTCTCCACATGGGATCCGAACCCTCTGCAGGAGTGCCGCCGCGCTCCCAAGCGGCGCACTCTCCAGTGCACCACCAGGCCGGCCTGGGCAAGGGGAAGGTTAAAGTAAACTTACACAGGTGACTCCTGTATGCACTGACTAGAGAGGTGGCTGGAAGTAGACTCCTGCCAGCTTCCACCATGACCGGAAAGTCTCATCACACTGGGCAACAGGTTTCAGAATTTCTTGACTGCAGCCCATTTCATATCATGACTCAGTATTCAGAACCCAAAAGTTTCATGATATGCTATTATGCTGGAAGATGCTCTCTAATATTAACTGCCATCTGTCATTATTTTAGATCCCAGTCATATCCCAGTAAATCCATCTCCTAACCCACTGATCTCACCCACGGTGTGAAGATCCCTGCCCTCAGGATCTGTGCTAAAGCACAAGGAACAAAACCCAATTCTTAACTCCTCATGACCCATTTCCAGCCCCACTGATTAGCATCAGTCCCATTTCTGCTTTTAGGACTGCATTTACTTCAATCCCTTGTGTACCTGTATTGAAAGAAAAACCTTAGACAACTTAAATTTAACACAATTTAATTAAGTAAGAAAAAAGATTTACAAATCAGGCAGCCTCCAGAATCAAAACAGATTCAGATTTTGCTGAGTGCCTATTTGTGCTGCGTGGTCAGTGAAGACTTGTAGATTGAAAAAGGAAAGTGACGCTCAGAAGAAGGATGTGAGGTGCAGAAACAGCTGGGCTGGTTACAGCGTGGCGCTTGCCTTACCTGAACACCATTTGAACAGCTGGCCACCTGCGTGTGGTTGCAGTGTGGCTGCTGTGATTGGCTGAGACCCAGCTACTGTCACAGAAGCACACCTCTAAATTAGGTTTCAGTTTGTTTATGTGCCAAGTTAGGTTGCAGAGTATGAAGGCTTTCTCAGGTCAAAGTTTAGTTTGAACAATTGGCATCTGCTGTTTCCTCCACGTGGAGTGGCCTCTACTTTGCACAACCATGGAAGAGCTCCTAGCCGTCCTTCAAGCCCCATTTCAAATGCCACCTCCTCCATGAAGCCTTCTTTGTCTCCCAAGCCAGAAGTAATTTCCCCCTCACTGTGTCCGCGTTAGGAGGAGCATGTGTCTTTTGGATACATTTCTTCTTCTCCTCCTGAGTTCCTGCTTCCTAAAAATTAGCCATGAGCCAAACATTTGCACAGATTTTGTCATTTCTCTGTTATTTATTTAATATTTTTCTTTAAACGGCCTCGCTTATTTTACATACTATTTTCTTTACCCATATTCTAAACAATAGTAATCAAAAACCACAGATTTGATATGCTTGTTACAGTCTTAGTGCACGTTAACATAAACCATTATTCAAATTTTAAAAATCTCATCATGGTGCCACCTAAAAACATCTCCTTTGAGGAAAAACTGTGTTAGCTGTGGTATCTATACACAGTGGAATATTACTCTGCCATAAAAAAGAATGAAATTTTATCATTTGCGGCAATGTGGATTAACTTAGAGAAAATTCTGTTGAGTGAAATGAGCCAGGCATAGAAAGAGGAATACTGCGCGTCCTCACCCATGAGAGCTAAAAACAAAACAAACCAAAACAAAATGTGCTAGCTGTATAAAGACTTGAGAGGCTAGATTTTGTTTGATTTTTCTCTAGGGCTCAGTACATGGTATTACTCCATCAATGCTTGCCAAATTGAAATCTCGTGAAATGGATTACTGGTATTTAATTATACTCATAATATATCAGCATGAACCTGATTTATTCCAAGAGGCCATTGTCACCTCAGAAAGCAAAGAATGGGGCTGGAAAGGAATTGAACAAAAAAAGGTAAATGTTGATGGACACGGGATGGAGAGAGGAAGAAGCCGCAGAAGCCGTCCAGGTGGGCTATAGGGATGCTCGGGACGGGTGCGGGGAGGGTGGTTACAGAGCAGCCAAGGGGGTGTGAGGCCTTACATGGGAGGGGACCACAGGACACCCAGTATGAACCCCGGTGTTAAACTGTGTCGTCGGTGGAAGGCTGACCTCCTGGCCATGCCCAGGGGATTCCAGCGTGGTCCCAGAGCCCTACCTGAGAGACCGCCCTGGCCCACGAGGGTGTGGTCCTGCTGGCTCGCCTTACCTTGTCCACCCCCTGCTAGCTCACCTTACCTTGTCCACACCGCACCCAATCGAGGCCCAGTGGGGCACGATTGAGCTCGAAGCATCACCGGCTCCCCCAGGATCATCACTGTGTTCAGGATGCTGCACGGTGCCCCCCACCCCATGCCCAAGACACAGTCCTATTAGGGGTCTCTCTCATAAGGAGACTGGAGCCCACCCCACTCCATGTGCAGTCCCCTCCTAAGCAACCATATAGAACAGGCAAGCAGTAAACTACTAAGAAAAAAATCTACAGAAATTAAAGATTGTAATTAAATGAAGTCTTCAACAAAGTGAATCTGACATGTATTTCATGATAATTTTTATTGTAGTAAATGGTAATTAGATATAAATGACAGGACGTTTAAGCAATAATCCTAATTACTGTTAATTTTACAACAGTGTTATGGGGGCTGCTGAGGAAAATCCCCAAAGGTGCTTATGACTGCTGGTTCTTCCACGTGAGTGTTTTCATCCTAAGAAAACAGGCAATAACAGATTTTAGACTTCTGTTCTTAAGCACCATGTCCATTTGTATCTGTACTTAGAGTAACACCTGCTAGTTCCTTGCTTAAAGTTCCTCTGTTTAAAGATCTTGTTTACTGCACCTTTTTAAGATATAGAGATTAGGGAGAAACTCATTTCTTTTGTTGCCAAATAAGGGAAAAGAAGTTTGTAATCTCATTTCATACTGCCCATAATTTGGCTCTACAGAAAGAAACAGAAAGGTAGACCAGTTATTCCTTTCAGGGGCTCAGCTCTAGGGTATAGGCTAGACTGTGGTCTTCCTTTACTGGTCATCAGCAGAGGACTGCCATCTTCAGATTCAGGATTATTGGATGATTAATAGTGTCCCCTTTAACAACCAAGCTGTTAGTGGAAGAACCTAGTGGGAGGAGAGACAGTGGCCATGGCTGAACAATTTAAAGCAGCAGGCGGATGTCTCATCTGCCTGTCTCATCTTGAAAAACCCGTGAACCTAAATTGTGGGTGTGCCTGCTGCCTCCAGTGTATCAGTTCCATTGCACAGGAACCTGATGGGGAAGTTTTATTGTGCCCCTTGTGCTCTGAGGACACGCAGGAGAAGGACATCTGGCCCAATTACCAGCTGGAGAACATGGTTTCCAAAATAAAGGAACTGGAGCCTCAGCTGACAGCAGTTCTACAGCTGAACCCAAGGATGCTAAAGTTCCAAGTAGATGAGATCTTGGATGTTGACACAGCCAACAATCAACTCATTATTTCTGATGACCTGAGGTGTGTCCATTGTGGAAATTTCCAACAGAATCACAGACAGTGTGCTGAGAGATTTGAACACATAATCTGTGTCCTGGGCTCCCCTCGGTTCACCTCTGACCATCAGTACTGGGAGGAAGATGTACTTGGATGCTTTGTATAGGAATTGAGACTACAGAGCCTGTGAAACCCTTTGAAAACTCTCACTCTTGGTCTTCTGAAATTTTATTTCATAATGTCCAGAAGAACACAGAGTATACCCTGGAGGAAAAACCCCTCTACTAATGGCAGGCCCCAGACATCAAAACAGCTAAACCAGGCTTCTGTGGGGCCAGGTGAGGGGAGGGGAGGAGAGCTGGAGACTTCAGGGCTCACCAGGTGAAGTGCGTGGAGCAGGATCTGGACGGGTGGGGGAAGGGAGGAGGACTAGGGATTATCTGGGAACGTGGAACACTTGCATGAGAGCACCGGGCCTCTGCAGGAAGGGGACTGATGGGGAGAGAGAAGGACAGGAGATGGAAGCGTTGCACGTGTACTGCCTTTTTTCCTCGGGTGGTGGAGTACAGGCACACAGTTGTATGGCTGACAGTATTTAATCTCCCCAACCGCGAAGTGCTGATCAACACAGTGCCTACCTCACAGAGTGAAAAGTAAAGCAAATGCTATACTGTGTGTCCACTATTTTGAGCAGTACAAGGCACATAGAGGTGCTCCATGCATGCTGTCATCATTATTATTGTTATTATTTATGCCAGCGTTCCTTCCTCCTATGCCACAAGAGGCTGGCCAAGTGCCCTTGACTCTTGCCCGCAGCTGACTGGGCGAGGGGTAAAAGATGTCCATCGACCTGGGGACTATTGAAAAGATGAGCTGGGCCAGTGTGAGTCTGTCTCTCAGTGTTTAAACTCAGACACTTGAAAAGTGTTCAGGGAACAGTGGCAGGACATAAAGTAGCAGATACGTGGAGAGAGCTGAGTCATGTGAGCAGTGGGCTCCAAAGTAGAGATTTTGAGCTATTGGTTCTTGGATCTCTAGATATTCTTTGAATCCAAAGCCACTCCCCACTCCAGCCTCATTAAGGACCAGTCCTGAGACATGTTCTAAGATTTCCGTGGGATTCTCTGTTACTCCACCTGTGTCCCCGCCTCAAAGCCCCTTGGTTTCAGCCACCTTGAGGGGATTTCTGTTCCTTGCAATTCACAAAGCCAAACTGAAGGAACTAATTGTCTGTCTGGTGGAGAGTCCACAAGTGGTTCCTATTTTCTTCTCTTTGTTTTTCCCTGTATATTTTCTACAATGAGCCTATATAATCTATTTATAATTTTCTATAATGAACATTTGTTTTGTAACCAGAAAAAAATATTAAGTAAAAGAATTAGTCCACCAATTTGCAGCAAGCAGAAGGTTTGTATGGGAAAGACCAATGAACTTTAGATTGGATCCGTGTTCCAGTGGTTTTCTCATTATTTGGTCATGAGAACTTGACCTGGTTGCATGGCCCTCTAAGCCTTGTCCCTAAAATGAAAAGGTGGCCTAATGAATCTCTAGGTTCCATTCTGATTCTAATCACTACTGCTATCCCAGTCATTATGCAGTTTAGCAGAATCTGTTTCCTCAATCCTGGTGCAGCTAGTCCACAGAGGGTGGGTTAGTCCTGAGTCAGACTCTGCTGAGCACTGGGAGCTGACCCTTCACTCTGGGGTGGGCATGGTGGCAGAGCGCTGCTGAAACTCCACACTCATCTCTTCACTCATTCTCTTGCTTTGACCGTCACTTATTAAGCTCATAACCCATCCCAGACATTGTGCCTGATGCTGAGATGAGGAAGACAAAACACAGGACAGACAGGTGAGCCAGTGCTTTTAACACTGCAGTAAATGCCATGTCAGAGGGTGCCCCTGGAGTCCTACAACGACACAGAGAGGAAGCACTTAACTCCAGCTGGTGAGGCCAAGGTAGGGAGGTGTTTCCCTAAGGAGAAGCCACTGGATGGATAAGTATTAGTTTTCCAGGCAGACAAGAGGAGCTGTGCCTTCTCAGAAGGAACAGAGCAAGAAAAACAGTGCAGAGGGAGGAATGAGCTGGACGCTGGAGGTAGTCGTGGAGCTGCTAGTAGCTAGCGTGGGGAAGTTCTAGTGCCAGCCAGGGAGGGGAACGAGACAAGGTCCACAACTCCTGAAGGAATGTGCACGTTGTGCTAAGGAGGTTGGCTTTCATCCTTAAGAAAATGAAGAGCTGCCTCAGCAAGACATCTGAGAAAGACCAATCTTCAGCATGAAGGAGAGAGAGAGGAAGGGACAGAGACCATTTGCAGCAGTCCAGGACAGAACTGCAGAGGCCCCGGACTAAGACAGGTTGTGGGAAAGGAGACAAGCAGTGGGCATATGAAATAGCAGACTTCCAGGACCGTGGAGGCTGGGGGAGAGGCTATTAGAAAAACAAGGGGAATGGAAGAAGACGTGCAGCTTAAGATAATTAATTCCATTGGGGGCATGTTGAGTCGAAGCTCCTTTTGAGATATCTAGGTAGAAAGGTCCAACAGGCAACTGGAAAAATAAGTCTGCAGCTCAGGGAGAACTATGGGGGGTGTCACCATGGAGGACGCTGTGGAGTGAACTTTCTCAGGAAGGGTCCTTGGGTCAGGCTGGGCTGGAGGGTGTCTCGTTCTCACTCAGAAATGCTGGTATCACTGAACTCCATGTGCACATGGAATCAAGCATCAAATGGTAATGGTCAAGGTTAGTAATCCAGATTAATAAAAAAGGATCAGAGCTTGGGAGCAGATATTGGAGAATATGTAACCAGAGGATTTGAGAAAAAGGAAGGTAAGAGCAAGAGGCAAGCCCTGGAGCTGGAGACTTCAGGGCTCACCCTGGCATGAGGTTCGGGGGTGGGGGTCCTCTTGTTCCTAAAGATCCAGGGCAGCCTTTGCTGGCTGCAGGATTTCTCCTTTTGGTGGTCTGGCTGGCTCCTGGATCTCAGCACGCCGGAGGCTGTTCCAGCCTCATTTCCCCAGGAATGTCCCCACCCTCCAGTTAGCAGTCCAGCCTCCGAGCCTGAGTCACCTGCTACTTTTTCCACTCCCCGCTCTCCAGCAGACGTAACCACCATTTGACCAGTTGCCCCATCTCTGAAGTTTAGTCCATGCCCTTTATCCGCCCAGTCCTGAAGTCATTCAATCTCCACTCCTCCCACCTTGTCCTCTGTTATGAAGACCCCCAACCTGGGTGGTGTCTGGGTCTCCTTGACTTTTGCTGTTCTCCACCATGATCCTTCTTGATCCCAGGTCTACTTTCTTGAAGCCTCCTTTCCTCATGCCACCCTCTGCTTGGGGGCCAGGGGCTTCCCACTGCCCTGTGTTCAGTCCTGCCCCATTGCCTCTCCCCTGCTTCTCTTTGGTTTTCTGAACTTGGGCCAATCATTTAACTTCTGCAACCTTTACTTTCTTGTCTGTAAAATGAGGTGGTTGAACTATGTGATCTTCAAGATGCCTTCTACAATTTCTCTACAGCACTTTGCAGACTCTCCTGAGGGGTTCCCACCCCAACCCAACAGACCCCAGGCCTTCAAGTCTCCTGGCCACCCTGGTCTTGTCTAAGACCTCTGACCACATTGCTTCCACCCGAGGCACCTCCCCATTGCAACAGACATGTAAACTGAGGTAGAAGCCTTCCTTATAGGTCAAGNAGGCACCTCCCCATTGCAACAGACATGTAAACTGAGGTAGAAGCCTTCCTTATAGGTCAAGTCTGTGCCGGTTCTGTGGTTAGGTGTGAGATAGAGCCCAGGTCCATCTATGGGTCTGCTCTTCTTTGTATCTGACCAAGACTAGGTCCAGCGTGGGTGGGGACAGGTCAAAAAGTGATCATATCATACAACTTTTTTTTTTAAATCCCCTAATTTTTTGTTAAATGTTTTCATGGTCCTTGTGAATGTCAGTGACTATGTCACCAGGAAATCCCATAATTTAGGCTCCTTTGAGAATGGATTAGGTT
>NW_007732363.1:90135-109425 GCF_000696425.1 Galeopterus variegatus | reverse complement strand
AGGCACCTCCCCATTGCAACAGACATGTAAACTGAGGTAGAAGCCTTCCTTATAGGTCAAGGCTGTGCCGGTTCTGTGGTTAGGTGTGAGATAGAGCCCAGGTCCATCTATGGGTCTGCTCTTCTTTGTATCTGACCAAGACTAGGTCCAGCGTGTGTGGGGACAGGTCAAAAAGTGATCATATCATACAACTTTTTTTTTTAAATCCCCTAACTTTTTGTTAAATGTTTTCATGGTCCTTGTGAATGTCAGTGACTATGTCACCAGGAAATCCCATAATTTAGGCTCCTTTGAGAATGGATTAGGTTTGTATTGATGTATCTAAATGGAGCCATCCTGGGTCATTCCTGTGCACTCTCTCCTCCCACCAGTCCTTTTACTGGGAACTGCCTGCCTCCTATTTGCCTCCAGACCCTTCCCCTTTCCAGATAACATATGTCAGTTCCCATCAACCCATCAGGCGCCCTCACTGGAAAGCTCCACTGGACCCACCTTTCCGGTTTACCAAATAGCCCAGCCCCCTCGCCTGCAGACCCGAGCCCATCTTTGGCTGCTCTGACCACCAGGGGCCATCGGTGGAGTTCTCCTCCTTACCTGCTCTCACCCTACAGCCCCTTTTCCCTCGCACCTACTTAAAACACAGACACAGAAGGGATATTGAAGAAGTCCTGTGCAAATAGGAGTTTAAACAAAGCTAAGTAGTTCAGACAAGAACTAATCCAAACCATCACAGGGCTGCCTTTGTTGGCGGCCAGATCAGAGCTCCCTTGCATTCTGTCTGCAGACTGTGCTGTAGGCTGGGACACATCAGCCTGTTTTCAGATCACAAGCTGGCATGCCCTGGTTGCCCATGGCAACCCAGCTGCGCTGGAGTGTTAGCATTTGTAAATGTGTGTGGGCTTAAAATTATATTATTGATTCTGTCTGGAAGACGATAGTCTGATTTGTATATAGCTCTGAATAAATTGCTCATTATCCTTTACAGCCAAGGGAGTAAGAGCCTCTCTCTCTTTCTCCTTTTTTAAAATTTAAATTTTTTTTTTATTTTAGAGAGACAGCAAATTGTGTAAGCAGATGTGAAATGAAATGTTTCCCTAACAACCGTACTAGAGGAATCAACACCCAGGGTACCAGCCTGGAAAGTAGTCCAGGCATTACTCAATAAATAACAAATGGATTTGGGAGGGATGGGACCTGTATCTGGTAGTCTATTCCAAAGGGACCATAACATGCCATTTGAATTACAGTGAGAAGCAGCCAGAAACAGAGGGAAATGCAGTTCAACCTGAGCGCAGAATTTCTCTTCTGTTTCCTTTCATGGGCAGTACATGCTGAGGCAGATTGAAGGATTGCTCTAATTCGTCACCCTCCCTGTGTCCATGCTGCTTGTCCTGTAACTCTGTGGATCCTCCCACAAAAGGCATCATGTGTTGCTCTTGAATTTGGGTTTGGTCTTGCAGCTTGCTTTGACTAATTGGCTGAAGTGGCATTGTGCCAATTCTGAGCCCAGGCTTTAAGAGTTTCCACTTGCCCTCCTGTGCTTTTGTCATCACCATAAGAAGAGCCTCCCTTGGGTAGCTACTGCTCCTTGGATCCAGAATGAATATATGTGGGTCACCTCTGACAAACCCAGCCAGGTCAGCAACTTGGAGAACTACCCCAGCCTAGATGAGCCACTCCAGCCAAGTTGCAGATACACGTGAAATAAATGCTCATCGCTGTATGCCACCAAGATTTTGTAGGTGCTTCTTACACAGCAGTAGCTGACAGATGTACGCCTCCATCTTCCCAACATCATGGCCATCAACATCATCTACGATGGGAAAGACAAGAACAATGTCCCTCAGCTCTCCATTTCAGCAGTTGCTGATCACAAGCCTTACTGAGAGAAAATCCAGATGATCACTACAATTTCAGTTCACGTTGGGCCCTCCCTGTGCCCTGTGCCATCCAATATGGCATTGCCACCAGCAGAATTCTGGATGACAGTGAATCTGTGAGAAGCTGTAAGTAAATTGTAGGAGTCTATCTCAACCACTCCTTTGGTGCTCATGAAAGTCCTGTCAAAAGATGGGTGGTAGGGCTGGCAGGTTAGCTCAGTTTGTTAGAGCACAGCCTTGTAACACCAAGGTCAAGGGTTCAGATTCCCCAGCTGGCCAGAAAGTATTGTACATGTTGCCTTCAATCCATCCCAGAATGAGCACCTGTATCAGAATGCCACACATTATGATCCTCATTCTCTTTCTAACCTCCATGTTTGCACTCTTCAGTCAAGGAATGGACTCCACCAATACATCCAATCAACTTTCAACAAATATTTATTGAGCATCTGGGCCCTTGGAGTAGCTTGCTAGTTCCCATGTTGAACAAAAGGAAAGTGGTTATGATGGGTAGGCAGGGAAGGTAAGAATCACGACTGACTCCAGGACATCTGTCCTGAACAACTGGGCAGACAGAGGTGCCATTTACTAAGATAGGAATAAACAAAAGGAAAGTGGTTATGATGGGTAGGCAGGGAAGGTAAGAATCACGACTGACTCCAGGGCATCTGTCCTGAACAACTGGGCAGACAGAGGTGCCATTTACTAAGATAGGAATGCCTGGGAAATTGCTGATTTGGGAAAATATAAAAAGTTCTGTTTTGGACATGGTATTTTCTGAAAGTGGAGATGTCAAGTGGGCAGTTACATGTCCACATGTAGAGCTCAGAGGAGAGGCTGGGGCTGTAGGTGGCATTTGAAACTACAGGACCAGATGAGATTTCTCAAGCACGGAACACACATAGAGAAGAAAAGAGGGCCCAGGCCCCTGGATTCCTGAGCAATCCCCATACTTAGAGGACAGGCAGAGGAAGCAGAGGGGACTACGGGGAGCAGCTAGGGGGAGAGGAAGAAGCCAGGAGCGGGTGTCATGGAAGACGTTGTGCTGCCTGTGCTGGTCTAGCCAGTGCCATTGCTCCCCTCTCCCCAGAGGACAGAACTCTGCCTTCACATAGGTGTTGGGGGGTCGTGCCCTTCGTGAGAGGAAGGGTGTCATCCTAGTCTCGAGGTAAATTGATGGCCCAAGACAACCATTGTAACCCACTCTCCTTGCTGGTTTGGGTTTAGTCACGTGCTGTGACACAACAGATGTTAATGAAAATCCACGGGGTGGCTTTTAGGAAAGGTTTCTATGTTCCTAAAAAGAAAAAGAGAGAGAGAAAAAACTGAGTTCCTCCCCGGCCTCAGACGTGGCCTCTGGATGGAGACGCAGCAGCCGTCTTGCAACCAGGACAAATGTGAGGGCAAAATCCCAGACAATGAGGATAGAAAGAGCATTTCATTTCAATTACACGATGAATTAACCAGCTCTGGAGAACTCCGTCACCAAATTTATGTTATCAGGTAATCAGTTTTCTAAATTCTTATTGACATTGCGCATCTTCTACGACTTGTAGCCAAAAAGATCTTGCTTGGTAATTGTGGTTTCACAAGACCAGAAGGTGAGCCGTAATTTAATGGTTTCTTTTACCTTATTTGAGGAAATAGCAGTAACTCAATCTTTTAAGTTACTTGTTTGTCAATCTTAATAATAACTTAATATCATGTTTATAATTTGTTTCTTTCGACGGTCAAACACTCTTCTGTCAAGCTAAGAGCGTGTTTTAGCTCAGTTCCCTCAGAAGAAGTGGATCACTGTTAATTACAGCAGTTCATCAACACTTGGCAAATGAGAAGGATGGGTTGAAAGACTGGTTTGGAATTATTCTAGAGCTTATTTTCCTGCTAACATGGAAAATAAAAGATTCATGATAGAGCAATGTGAGAAGAAAAAAACACATGCCTAAAGGCCAGGAAAACAAGAAAATTAGACAGAAACTTAAATATAAAGTACACTGAAGTCAGAATGTTTGAAATGACACTTAGTGCCTTAATTAACCGGATTTTAAGATAATAAACTGTAGAGTCTGTATCTTCAAATGGTTCGGGATGTCCTTACAGCTCTTTGAATAGTGTTCTTTTTATTCAATTAACGCTTCTGGAAGAGCTTTAATTTTATATTAATCAAAAGCCCTCATGATATTCTCAGGATTTACTCAAATTCTAGTTTTTTTTTCTTGTGCACAGTTTTCTTGTGCAGAGGCTCTGATTACAGGGACGAGATTCCACAGCAACAGCCTGTTAAGCAACCGAGCCCGGCGCACGGCTGTGCACCCTTGCTGGCGCCAGGCTGGGGCAGGGCGCTGGGGCTCCCCCGTGAATGGGGCAAGCCTCCCCCAGCCTTCCTCGAGGAGCAGAGCCTGCTGCCTTGACAACGCAAATGGTTGCCTTACACCACCGATTTTTACAGCCAACAGCTCTCTGCCTGTACCCCAATCTCATGGAATTCTAGGAAATTTCATGAGAGTAAAACAAAGCAAGGAATGAAGATAGTTCTTTTCTTACCTGTTAATGTGAGATGTTTCTGACCTTCTCAAAGCAGAATTTGCTCTTCTTGCCTCTCTAGTTCATGGTTTCAGGCAGCAAAACCTCCAGGTACTCCTGTACTGATTAGAATCATGTCTACTCGGTCCCCTGGAGAAATCACTAGTGATCAGAAGATGCCTCATAAAGAAAATTGTGCTGTTTTCTTTGCTGGGAGCAGCCAGTGCAGTCGTGTCTACCCAGGGTGGAGGCTTGCCTTCCTCTGTCTGTGCCAGGGTTTGTAGCTGGAGAACCAGAGCAGGTTCCTTCTCTCTCCACTCCTCCCCAGGCATGTTAATCCCATCACATGTGAAGATAATCAATGTTCACGTAAGTGAGGGGGAGGGGAGTAAATGTCAGGGAGTGAACAGCAGGAAGATAACTGATATTAAAAGTACTCTCATCAGTTGGAACCAACCTAAATGGCCATCGTCAGATGACCGATAAGGAAAATGTGGTACATGCACAATGGAATACTACACTGCCATAAAAAAGAATGAAATTCTGCCATTCACAACAACATGGAAGAGCTTGGAGAAAATTATGTTAAGTGAAATAAGGCAGGCACAGAAAGAGAAATACTGCATGCCCTCACTCATAAGTGGGAGCTAAAAAGAATAAACAAAGAAAGAAATAAAGATACAACAGTCACAATAATTCATTGAGCTTTCAAAAGGAGAGAACAGAACTGAGATTACCAGAGGTGGGAAAGGGGGAGGAGAAGTGGGGTGTAAGGGAGGAACTGGTGAAGGGCCGTGGAAAACAATTCCTGTGTAGTGCCGAATATACTAATTAGCCTGATTTGAGCATCCCATATTGAACACGGGTATTGAACTTTCAAAACTGTACCCCACAGATTCAACTCTGTACCCCACAGATATGCACAATCAACTATGTTTCTATTAAAAAATAAAAGTACTGTCTTATCATCCTGCCCAGCCATGGTACAATCAATCATAACCATAACTCATATTTGGGTGCCACCTACCATCCAGGGCTGAGCCCTCGATCCCCAGCCCCGCTCCTTCGCCACCTTCCCCATCTCCGATGTCATCTCTATTCTTCCAACTGCTTAGGGCGGAACACGTGGCATTATCTACCCCCCACTCCCCACCCCACTTTCCTCCCAAACACACACCGAGTTCACCAGCGAGTCCTGTGGGCCCTATTTCTATGGTGTATCCACTGAGAATCTGCCAGTCCTCCCTTTCTCCACCAGCACCTCCTAGCCCAGGCCACCCATGTCTCTCACCCGGACTTTGCAGTAGCCTCCTAACTGGTCTCCCTGTTCTCATCTCTGCCTCCCTTCAATATATTCTATGTGGAGAGTCATCTTCTTAAAACAGAAGGTGGACAATGTCAATCCTCTACCAAAACCCTGCCATATATTCTATGTGGAGAGTCATCTTCTTAAAACAGAAGGTGGACAATGTCAATCCTCTACCAATACCAAAACCCTGCCACAAACCCTGCCATGCTTCTCATCTCATTTAAAGTAAAATCCAAAGACGTCCCCAGGCCTCAGAGGCACTTCCCAGTCTGCCCTCCTGCTGTTTGGCCTCTCCTTCTAGGGCTCCCCCCTCTTCTCCGGGAGCGCACGGACCTTCTCTTAGAACATGCAGGGCTTCTGCACCTGCTCCCTCCACCAGGTAGGCTCTTGCCCCGGACAGCCACAAGATTCTTCCCTCTGCTCTTCTTTCCCAGGACTGGGCTCCATGCCATTGTATAGTCAGGCCTTCCCTGACCATGCCACCTAACAGCAAGCCCTCAGGCCTCTCTACCCCTTAGCTTGCTGTAGTTTTCTCCATACTCCTCAATGCAACATCATAATATATATATTCACAGGGTATATTACATATAAAATACACATTTGTATTACATCAGGCCTCTCTACCCCTTAGCTTGCTGTAGTTTTCTCCATACTCCTCAATGCAACATCATACTATATATATTCACAGGGTATATTACATATAAAATACACATTTGTATTACATTTTTTCATACTACTGTACTTATCATTATATCATTTATTTATTAGTTTATCAATTTTCTCTCTGCAGAATATAAGCTCCATGAATGTAAATTTATCTCTTTTCCTAATGAATCCCCAGAGCCTAGAACTCCGCCTGCTGTGGTTGAAGAATGAATGAACGGCGTTCCCAGTGTGCCTGTCACTCCCCAATACTTCATCTACTTAATCGTTGGGATAGTCCCTGAGTGCTGTAATCCTTATACACACAGGAAGAAAAAAACCCCAAGTCTGTGACTCCTCTGAGACTTCAGGGTCAGTAACTGGTACAGCCTTTTCTGTTTTGAGATGAGCTAGCTCAGCTCTGTGTCCTGAAGTGTGGGGTCCTCTGAACACCACTACAGCTATCTACCTATGACCCCTCCTAACCTTTTATAAAAAGTGTGGAGATGCTCTAATTTTAAATACTGCATGTGAAATAGAATGCAGTACAGAACTCTTACATCAGTCTCTTCAGTAAGCCATCTTTTCCTCATTGTTTTGTACCGGCACCTTTATCATATACTAAGTCCCCATATATAGTTAAGTCTTTCTCTGGAGCCTATTTTTGTTCCATTAATCGGCTCATCTCTCCTTGTACCTGTAACATAGTTTGGTATAGCAATTTCATATTACATTTTAATATTTGTATGAAAAATATTCTTCTAATTACTCATAGTCTTTATCAAAATTTTCCTGTTATTCTTGATATTTATTCCTTCCAAATAAGCTTTAGAATGTCTTGTCAATTTACATACACATACAACATTCATGAAAAAATTCTGGTGGTATTAAATTGATAGGTCAATTTGGGGAAAAGTGGCATTTTTACGATATTGAATCTTCCCGTATGAGACTGCAGTAGCTCTTCATCCACTCAAGACTTGCTTTATGTTTCTCAGTGAGTTTCGTGGGTTTTCCTCATATGGGTCCTTATGTTTCTAATTAAATATTACCCAAAGTATTTTATGGGGTTTATGGTTACTATAAAAATAATAAAAATTAAACTAATAGAATAAAAATGTTTAAAGAATAAAAATTAGTTAATAACTGATTACTGATTAATTATATCCACCAATTTATTATAAAAAATTAGTAAATAAGAAAAGACTTTTGTTGCAAGATTTACACCTTCAATTTGACTCAATAGGTCTAGAGACCTGGCCACAAACTGGCACAAATTGGTATGTGGCAGTACCCTGGGAGCAGAGGTCACAGAAGGACACCATGGGCCACTGCATATCCAAGATGTGTTTTGACTTTCACATTTCTTTTTAATTCAAATTATTTGGAAACTGTGAAAACACAGAAGATTTCTAAAAAAAGTCGTATTTCTGACTTGGTTTTTTCTCAGAAATCTAGAGAGCCAGAAAGGGTATGATTTCCACCCTCACAAGAACAACAACAGAAAACTGGACAAACTGCAGGTTCACAACTTTTCTTGTGCCCATCAGAGCTAAAGTCACAGAGACACCTGATCTAAGCTGACACAAGTACCTGCAGGGAGAGATGGGACACTGTCATTTACTTACCTTGGACAGAAGTGGCTGATCACCAGAAAGAAAGATTCAGCAAGAAACTTAATGATTTGCTAGAGAGAATATGGAACCCAGTGAAGCTGCAGATACAGGGGAGTTTACATCTTCTTGCAGATTTTCTCCATGAACCCTGCTAGGAACTCACAAATGGGACTGCTGAACCTTAGCAGAAAACTTCTTCCATGGTACAGGCTTTGGGGACAGTAGGGACTGCAGGAGGAGCAGAAAATCTTACCCAGATGCCTCTCCTGAGCCCTCTCCCTCCCATGAACAAAAGCATTAATCTGCAAGGGGAAGGGAAATACCATCACCTCTAGGGCATAGGTGAAAACCCACTGCTGCTAGGGAAGGAACAGGAAACACCATCTATTCATGTGGGAGAGAGAGGAATAAGTGCTGGGCCCAGAACTGTACCATCACCTCTAGGGCATAGGTGAAAACCCACTGCTGCTAGGGAAGGAACAGGAAACACCGTCTATTCATGTGGGAGAGAGAGGAATAAGTGCTGGGCCCAGAACTGCAGCTGGGGGAGAGCCCCGAGAAGGCCATACCCTGAGACCCAAGAACACAATGCCTGCTTAAGAATAAGGCTTACCGGGCCCACCCCATGGTGCACTCGGGAGAGTGGGTGCTGGGAGCACAGCGGCACTCCCGCCGCAGGCTCGGATCCTATATAGAGATGGCCGGTGCGCTCACTGGCTGAGTGTGGTGTGGGCGACACCAAGCCAAGGGTTGCGATCCCCTTACCGGTCACAAAAAAAGGACAAAAAAAGAAAAAAAGAATAAGGCTTACCCAGAACAACAAAGAAAACTCCCACCCAGCACTTAACAAGCATTGAGTGAGCAGCAACAATAAAATACTGCTGGGAGAATTACAAGAGTGTGGAGACGTAACCACACTGAGGTGCACTGGAAAGACCTAAGCTGAGGACAGAGCAGAAATGGAGAAAAATCTTCTGGAAAAACGAGTCACTACCTTAAACACGAGGTATTGATAGAGGAATATAAAGGCTGCGGTGCAATGAGGGTCATCATAGTTCCATACACTGAATGTCTTTGTCCATTCCAAATTCATATGTTGAAATCCTAATCCCGAGGTGATATCAGGAGTGAGTCCTTTCAAAGTGATTAGGTCATGAGAGCTCCATCTTCATGAATGGGATTAGTGTCTTAATAAAATGGGCCCAAAAGAGCTCTTCCACCCCTTCCACCATGTGAGGACACAGCAAGAAAGTGCTATCTATGAACCAGGAAACACCCTCACCAGACACTAAATTTGCTGGTGACTTGATCTTGAACTTCTCAGCCTCCAGACTGTGAGAAATAAATTTCTGTTGTTTATAAGCTTCCCAGTTGGTGGTATTTTGTTATAGCCTGAATGAACTAAGACACATAGCAACAACAAACCTCAAACACAGCTCAACTTCTGACAAGAATAAATGGAAAGTACTAGTAGGTATCAAGATGGCAGTCCAACCATATCAATGATCACATTAAATGTGAATGGCCAAAGCACACCAAGTGAAAGACAGATTGTCAGATTGGATTAAAAAAAGCAAGCTTAGTTATACAAGGGTACTTCAAAAAGTTCATGGAAAGATTCATATTATCTTTTAATTCTGTTTTTTCACAAGCTTTTTGAAGTACCCTCATATGCTATCTAAATTTAAAGACATAAATGAGTTAAAAGTAAAAAGATGGAAAAAGAGGTAACACACTAGAGCTAAAAAAGAAAGCTGAATAGCTACATGAATATCAGACAAAGCAAACTTCAGAACAATATCCTCAGGAATATCATCAGCTTCAGGAATATCATCAAGAATAAAGAAACATCATACCGGGGCCGGCCCGGTGGCGCACTGCTACAGTGCGCCGCTTGGGAGCGTGGCGACGCTCCCGCCGAGGGTTCGGATCCCACATGCAGACCGGTTCCCGCTCACTGGCTGAGCGAGGGGCGGGCGCGGCACCGAGGGTTGCAATCCCGTTGCCGGTCCCGGTCCGGTACGGGCGCGACACTGAGGGTTGTGGTCCGTTGCCGGACACGAAAAAAGACAAAAAGGAAAAAAAAAAAAAAGAAACATCATACCATGAGAAAGAGGTCAATTCTCCAAGAAGACGTAGCAACGGGTTTGAACCTAATGACAGAACTTCAAAATACACGAGGAAAAAAACCTGATAGGACTGAAAGAAGGAATAGATAAATCCATAATTATAGTTGCACACTTGAACACTTTTTTCTCAGTAATTGGTAAATCAGATAGAAAATCAGTAAAAATACAGAAGATTTGAACTACACCATCAACAAACTTGACATTACTGAGATTTGTAGAATACTCTATCCAAAAGCACATACACATTGTTTTCAAATGTACATGCACCATGCATCAATATAGAACATATTTTGTGCCAGCAAACAAACAAATTTAAAAGAACAGAAATCATACAAAGTATTTTCTTGGATCCACAATAGAATTAAACTAGGATTCAATAATAGAAATATATCCAGAAGGTTCCCAAATATTTGGAAATTCAACTTCTAAGTAATCCATAATTCAAAGAGTAAGTCTCAAGGAAATTTTAAAAACATAGTAAGCTGAACGAAAATAAAAATATAAGCAAACAAAAAATACATGTAGTGTAGCTAAAGCAGTGGATAGAGGGAAATATATATAACCTTAACATTAAGTGCTTGTAGAAGAAAATAGGGAAGTAATCAAATTAGTAATCTAAGCTTCTGGCTTAAGAAACTAAGAAAAGAAAAGCAAACTAGACCCTAAGTAAGCAGAAAGAAAGAAATATTAAAGATAAAAGCAGATATCGATGATACTAGAAAACAAAACAATACAAAAACCCGACAAAAAAAAATCAATGAAAGCAAAAGTTAGTTCTTCAAAAATAAAATTGATAAACCTCTAGTTAGACTGACCAAGAAAAAAAGAGAGAAGATACAAATTACGAATGAAATAGGGGTCATCACTATAAAATCCACAGACATTAAGAGAATAGGGACTACTATGAACAACTCTATGTTTATAAATTTGACAACTTTGATGAACTGGGCAAACTCCTTGAAGGATACAAACTATCAAGCTCACTCTAGAAAAAGTAGGTAACTAGAATAGTTTGGATAATATCTATTAAAAAACTGAGTTTGTAGTTAAAATCTTGCCCACAAAGAAAACTCCAGGCCCAGATGGTTTCACCAGTGAATTCAACCAAACATTTAAAGAAGAATTAATACCAATTCTACATTATCTTTTTCAGAAATATACAGGGAGAGACCACTTCTGACCTTATTTTACAAGGCCAGCATTACCCTGATACCAAAACCAATCAAAGACAGTACAAAAAAGAAAACTATAGGTGAATATCCCTCATGAACATATATGCAAAAATCATCAACAAAATATTAGCAAATCAAATTCAGCAACATAGAAAAAAGAAAATTCATTACAACCAAGTAGGATTTTTCTCAGGAATGCAAGGCTGGCTCAACATTCAAAAATCAACCAGTGAATCCCCATATTAATACATTAAAGAAGAATTGGTTAATGGACACAAAACATAATTATGTTTTGTAAAGATGAATATACTATACTAATTATCCTGATTTGAGCATAGCATATTGCACACAGGTATTGATCTTCAACTCTGTCCCCCACAAATATGTATAATCAATTATTGTTTCAATAAAAAAGGAGGAAAACCACATGATTATTTCAGTAGATTCAGAAAAAGCATTTTGCAATATTGAACATTCATTCATGATTAGACAAAACAAAACAAAACTCTCAGCCATCTAGATATAAAAGAGAATTTTCTTCACCTGATAAAAGGCATCTAGAAAAAACTCAGTGTGTTAACCATACATAATGTTGAAAGACTGCATGCTTTCTCCCAAAGTTAAGGAACAGGGCAAGAGTGTCCCCCCTTGTCACTCCTATTCAAAATTGTACTTGAAGTTCTAGCCAATTCACTTAGACAACAAAAAGAAAGGGGACAGAAATTGGAAAAGGAGAAATAAAACTATCTCTATTGTGGGGATGCTGGTCAGATCTTACTCCATCTTTGCAGCCTTCAAAGCTTTGGCTTTAATATTTACAATCTTTTCCTGCAGAAGTTACTTTGCAACCAGAGAAATGAAATGTTGTGTTTATATAAGATAAGTCCATGTGAAGCAAGTAACTCTTCATCTCCAGCACCAACAGATTCCCCGCCCCCGCCCTTTGGCACAGTTTCACCTTTGTCTCCAAGACTCTCATAAACTCCCAGTTCCCCTTCCAGGTGTTGTGGGGTGCAGCTGCAAATGTCTGGTTGGTCACCACCCAACCCTTCCCATAAGTTACCCATCAGTAAACTTCTATAATACTTTATGGAGTTGCTTGCTTCAGTTTTCAGTCTCAAAGTTCCTGAGTTCTGGGACTATTTTACCTTACCCCTTTCCCCACTCATCTCTCCAGATAGAAAATACCAAAGAATTTACAGAGATACTCCTGGACTAATAAGTGAGTTAACCAAGGTCACAGGATACAAGTTCCATATATAAAAATCAATTGTATTGCTATACACCAGCAGTGGACAATTGGAATTCAAAATTCAAAAAAAGTACCATTTCCATTAGCACTTCATCAATGAAATGCTTAGTATAAATTTAACAAAATATGTGCAGTATCTCTCTGTTAAAAGCTATAAACACTGATGAAATAAATCAGAGGATGAAATAAATCAGAGAAGACCAAAATAAATGAAAATAAATTAAGCATTCATGAATTGGAAGAGTCAAAATTGTATCAATTCTCCCCCAATTTGATCTATAGATTCAATACAATCTCAGTAAAAATCCCAGCAGGCTTTTTTTTTTTTTTTTTGGTAGTTATCGACAGGGTAATTCTAAAATTTGTGTGGAGAAAAAAGAAACTAGGATAGCAAAAGTGATTTTGAAAAAGAACAAAGTTAGAGAACTTAACATCTGATTTCAAGACTTCTCAGACTACAGTAATCAAAACAGTATGGAATTGGTGAAAGGACAGAAACATAGATCAATAGAATAGACTTTAAATATAAACCCACATAAGTGTAGTGAACCGTTTTTTGACAAAGATGCAAAAACAATTCAATGGAGAAAGGATAGTGTTTTCAGCAAATGTGCTGGAACAATTAATTAGACATACACATGCAAAACAATAAAATAAAATGAGTTGAAATTCAACCTGTGCCTCACACCTCATACAAATTTTCACTCAAAATGGATCATAGACCTAAATGTAAAACCAAATTCTATAAAACTCTGGAAAACAGAGAAGAAAATTTTGTGACCTTTGGCTTTTACCCTATCAAAGACACTGTTGAGATAACGAAGAGACAAGCCACAGATTGGGAGAAAATAATTACAAATCACATTTCTGTCAAAGAACTTGTATCCAGAATGTATATTAACATAATTAAAACCCCAAACTCTGGGGCCGGCCCGGTGGCGCACTGGATAGTGCGCTGCTTGGGAAGCGCGGCGGCGCTCCCGCCCGAGGGTTCGGATCCCACATGCGGACCGGTGCCCGCTCACTGGCTGAGCGAGGCGTGGGAAGCAACACCGAGGGTTGCGATCCCGTTGCCGGTCCCCGGCCCGGTACGGGGGCAACACTGAGGGTTGCAATCCGTTGCCGGACACGGAAAAAGACAAAAGACAAAAAAAAAACCCCAAACTCAACAATAAGAATACAAACAACCCAATTTTAAAAAAGGAGCAAAAGATCTGAATAAACACGTCCTCAAAGAAGATATACGGGTGGTAGATAAGAACATGAAAGGTTTCTCATCACTTTCATTAGGGAAATGCAAATTAAAACCACAACATGATGAATAAATGTTAACTGTGCTAGTTGTTGAAGTAGATGTGGAACGACTGTAACTCTCCTATGCTGCTGGTGAAATGCAAAATGGTTAAAAGTTAAACCTGCAGATGACATGGCAATCCCACTCCCAGGTACTTACTCAAGAGAAATGAAAATGTGTGTTCACAAAAAACCTGTACTGAATGCTTACAGCAGCTTTATTTATAATTGCCAAAACCTGGAGACAACCCAGATGCCCTTTGACCAGTGAAGAGACAAACTGTGGTACATCCGTACTCAACAATAAAAAGGAACAAGTTATTATAGATTTCACACAACAACTAAAAATCAGATTCATTTTTCCAAATTAAAGAAGATACAAAAGGTTATCTATTGTATGATTCCATTTATATGACATCCGAGAAAAAGAAAAACTATGGGGATGAAAATGAGACCTGTCATTGCGGGTGGCTGGGGTGAAGGGACTGTCTACAAGGCAGCAGCAGGAGGGAGTCTCAGAGTGGATTTTACTTTTTCATATCACGACTGTCATGGCGGATATAGTGCTCTATGCAGTTGACAAAATCTATAGCTCTCTACATCAGAAAAAGTGAATTTTCCTGATATCCTCCAGGACTGATACACTCTAACAGGGCGACAGTTAGCTGGAGAGGACTGCAGCAGACCTGTCTAAACACGGCAGGCACTGTCCATGTCACCGTAGTTCTCACCAGGCCCTATGGTCTCACTCCTGGCCCACTTCCCTCATTTAGGTTACCTGCCAAGCCCTTTGTGATATTATGATTTATAATAAGAAACACATAGTTTGGTCTTTGTCCGGTTTCCTGGTGCACGGCTCCTAACTGGAATCTTTAGTGTCTTTTTGTATGCTAATGAGATGGCTGGTGGGGGAGGGGAGGCTTCTGGATAGCCTCAGGATGGGGGCTGGTGGCCAGGGGAACCAACCACTGCAATTAGAGAGTTAGAACTTTCAGCCCCACCACCCAAGTGGGGAGAGGGACTGAAGGTTGAGTTAATTATCAGTGGCCAGTGATGAAACCAATCACGTCTACCTAATGAAGTCTCCACAAAATCCCCAAAGGACTGGATTTGGAGAGCTTCCAGGTTGCTGAATATGTGGAGGCATCAGAAAGGACATGGAAGCACCACGCCCCTTCCAGCATGCTTTTCCCTATGTACTTACTACTTCATCTGGCTGCTCATCGGTATCCTTTGCAATGTCCTTTATAATAAACTGGTAAATGTAAGTAAGTAATTCCCTGAGTTCTGTGAGCTGTTCTGGCAAATGACTGAACCCAAGAAGGGGGCATGGGAGCTTTTGATTTGTAGCTTGCAAGCCTCCTCCGAAATCCCCTAGCACCCTACACATGGCTCTCTGGTACTTCTCTTAAGATTTTATTGACATTTCTTTCTGTATTAGTTAGAGCTCTGTTGATTACAAGTGGCAGAAATCCAGCTCTACCCAGCTTTAGTCAAGTGGAGAAATGAGCTGTACACGTCCAGGGGTGAAGTTGGTCTCAGGACAGGCACCCCAATCTCATCAGGTCTCTCCTCTCCTTCATGCATCGTCTCTCATGCCTCTATTCTCTGGAGTTGGTTGTGTCTGTGAGGTTGGAAGGAAGACCGCAGGCAGCTCTGGGTGTGTCTTACAGCCTCACGACAACAGACGAAAGAGTGCTCTCCACACGTCCCCACTGAGGAAAATCCTGGGGCTGAACCCCGCCTGTGGGCAGAGAAGGGAGGTACTATATTGTAGGGTAACAGCCCAGGCAGGGCACCCTGAGTCTTCAGCTGACATCAGACCACATGGCTGGAGTTGGGGATGGGGAATGCCTACCAAAGTGAGATACACTGCTCTGGGCTGGTAAAATAATAGATTTCATTACACTTGCAAACTTGTCTACGTTTTCCATTTCTATATTTATAGGACTTAAATCTTTAACAGATATTGTGTCTTTCATTTCTGTCTCTAGTACAGTATGGTGTCTGGCACAAAAGACTTATTTTTTTATTTTCTAGAGAATAGAAGAGCATTCATTAATGCTGTGGGGTTCACAGAAGAGTAATAACTAATATATTATTGCTTTCTAGCAACTTCTAAAATGGATACCTGAAAAAAGGCTAATATAAGAAAAAAAGTTTTCCTCCATGTTGCCATTTACTTATTCATGGATTCGTACACTCATATTTCACTCATTCATTCAAATACATAATCAATTTATTAAGTAGTCTCACTTCAGTGGGATATAAATATAAATCAGTTTTATTTTCTGATCCCTGAATTCAATTGTACTATATCAAATATGCCTTTTCATTCTCTTACTAATATCGTAAGAAGATCCCATGCTTTTTTTCAGTTACCCTACGTTATTAAAAGTCCAAGCCTATTCAAAACTACAGTTTCATATCAGATCTAAACCTCTTCTTTCTTTTTCCCTTATCTCAGCATGACCTATGCATGTGTCTTTAGAGGGCTCATGTAAAGATGGGTATAGTCTGTGAATCCATTTCTTCTCCTACACTATACCTTGTAAAGGAGGTAGTGGTTTTGTTCTGGCATCTTTCCTCTCTGCCTTTTCTTTCCTAGTTGTGGGATGAGGAAGGGGAACAGGTGGCAAGACAGGGAAAGCGTAGTTACCATATAACTGGTCATCTGTTGACGGCATGAAGTCTTCCCTGGTCTTGCTTTGTCTTGACCTGGTTTCACCTCCTACTAATTGTCTCTCACAATGTGGTGCTGTCTGCAAAGTCAGTTTGTTTGATCTTCTTGCGGTGATTTTGAGCTTCACTGTGTTCCTCCAAGTCGGTGAGGGTTCTTCCAGGAGGAATGACATCACTGCTTGGTCCCATGAGGGTCCAACCCTCACTGCCTAGCACGGTGTCTCCAAGGATTCTGTCTACTCCTCCTGCTTCCAAGTGTCTTCACAAGGAGTCTCAGGAATTAATGAAGCCCCTTCTGTACTCTCGGCAAAATCCTTTATGGATAGTTTTATCGGGGGGAATCTGTGGTTGTTTGTGTCTCCATATTGTTTTTCCCAGGCACACTATCCCATGGTAGCCTCAGCAGGCATCCTGTCTTAGCTATTTTATGAAGAAACAGGCACCAAACTCCAGGGGACACGACTTCAAGCTCTATAAGAATCTGTCACCATGCTACACTCTGGTAGCAGCTCCACGGTGAACCTACTAGTTTCCATTTCAACAAGCATTCAGGCAAGGAATAAGGGGACAGGTGTCCCTTCTGCCAGGTATCCCCAATCTGACAAGTGATTCCGTTGAGGTACCTCTATGTCACTTGTGTTAGGAAGGAGAGAAATAGACCTCTCTATTCTTCCCAGCAGGCCAGAGAACATAACCTCTCCCCACCACCATGGTGATCTCAGTGGCCTCTTCTTACCACTTTCTTGCCTTTTTATCTATGATAGGGAAGGAGGATAAGGTATTTGAAGGAAACGGGTTTATTTGGAAACCTCATAGGTGCACTCAGTTTGACATCTGACCCAAGTATTTCTTGCCCTTTTTAGAATTGGCCTTGACCCCCACTTTTTAATTTCAGGGTCAAGAAAAAGCTCTGCTTAACGTTCTGCTGCCTGAGATGACTGAGCACCTACTGTATGCCAGGTGCTGTGCTTCCCACTGTGACGTTCACAGGATTCCTGTACATTTCCTCTTGTGAGCTATTAGAGAAGCTCACAAGAAGAAATGGTAATATTTGGTTTTACATCTTGGCATTTGGCTTCTTTTGGGAAGTTCAGCACGGAGAGAGATAAAAATCCAGGATAAGGGATCATGAGACTGGCTCCCAGAGCAGGTGACTGCATGGAGCACTGAGGTCTGAGGTCCTCATGTAAGCTAAGACACGACTACATTACAGACTCGAATGGTCTTGTTTTTCCTCTTCCTGTTTCTCCTGTTTCTGCTCCCCCTCCTCCTCTTCTGTTTTCTCCTCCTATCTGAAGCAGCATCAGTTGACAGATAGTTGCTTAAAAGAAGAGTTGGGCCCGGAAGTCCAAAATCAAGGGGCCAGCATCTGTCAAGGGCCTTCTTGCTTTGCCCTTAGAGTGTGCCTTGATGCTTTCCAACTTAAAATTCTTGCTTGAGCTTTTAGACAACAGCTGTATGGGCTAAGAGGCCAGTCTCTTATAATGAATGCCTTTCTCAGCATGATTGTGAAGGCTGAGTCCTATCATAGACTGTCTGCAAACTGGATGCCAGTAGCGTGGCTCAATCCAAGTACAGAAGCCTCAGAACCAGGGAAGGCAATGGTCTAGTTCTCAGTTCAAGGCCAAAGGACGAAGAGCCAGACGTGCTGCTGACGTGAATCCTGGAATCACCAAAGGCTGAAGAGTCTCGAGTTTGGATGTCCACCGACAGGACAGAAGTGTCTCCCAGCTCCAGTGGAACAAAAGACTTTTAAAAAATATTTTAAAATAAACATTGAATGAAGGATAAAGTTGAAATTGTCATAGTCATACACCTTGGATTTCCTGGAACAATGGGAGCCATTGCCAGGAGGCCAGATTATATCAGAAGCGAGGCTGAGGTATTTCTTCCACCTCTCTCCCTGTGTCATGTCTTTGGCAGTGGCTCCTCCCCAGTACAGGCACTCACTGGGCTCCCATCCTGTTGTCCATTCAGGCCTAGTGGTAGTAACAGCTTCCTTCTGTTGCTAGTCTGTGGGAGCCTTACCCCTGCTTATGTCCTCAGTAAGTAGTTCCTTCATTTACATCCCATCATTTGAAGCAAATGGGGTGGATTCTGCTTCCTGCATGGACCTTGACTAAACTACCAACTTACTTAGCAAGTGCAATTTGCCAGTTAGATCACTCCTCTAGTTCAGTGGTTCTTAGGCTTCGCTGTTCACTGGAATCACCTGGGAACTTTCACACATACTGCTGCCTGGGTTTCATCTCCAGAATATTTTATGTAATTTGTCTGAGCAGTTGCCTGAGTATCAGGATTTTTAAAATCTCTCCAGGTCATTCTATTGTGCAGCCAAGGTTAAGGAAGTGCTGCTTCTGGCTTACACACCTCCTGCACAGAGAGGAGCATCTTAGCACATAATGAAAACTCAACCTCATGTAACCTATTGAATTTGATTTTTTTATAAATTATTACAGTTTCAGTTTAAAGTGATGCTTTCTACTCTTCCATTTATAAAAGCATTTTAAAAACCAAATAGAACAAGTTTAACCACACTTAAATAACAGTTTCCTCGAGAGGTTGCTAAAAGAAAAACTTTACACGAATTAAATTTACCAAAGTTTAACTGAACAAAGAATGATGAGAGAATGAGCAGCCCCTAGAATCAAAACAGATTCAGAGGGACTCTGTGGCTGCTGCATGGCCAGTTAAGGTTTATAGACAAAAAAAGGGAAGCGACAGAAGACAGAATGAGGGCCGGCCCGGTGGCGCACTGCTACAGTGCGCCGCTTGGGAGTGCAGCGGCGCTC
>NW_007732363.1:54984-89140 GCF_000696425.1 Galeopterus variegatus | reverse complement strand
AAAAAAAAAAAAAGAAGACAGAATGAGGTGCGGGAACAGCTGGGCTGGTTACAGCTTGGTGCTTGCCTTATCTGAACACAGTTTGAACAGCTGGCCACCTGTGCATGGTTGCAGTGCGGCTGCTGTGATGGGCTGAGACCCACCTATTGTCACCTAACCTCTAAGTCAGGGTTTCACTTTGTTTATGTGCTGAGTTTGGTTGCTGTTTATAAGTAACAGCTCAAGTATGTGAGCCTGGAGGCATCAGGCCAAATTTTAGTTTGATTTAACAAGGTTAAAAGCAAAGAACAAATGTTTTTGGAAAGCATAGACATCTGCTCTCTGTACTTGTTCTAATAGAGAGTATGTGGAGGGGTAAGTTTTCTGGGAGAGTAGAAAGAATCAAAGAGACATCAGGGGATACCACAAGAGAAAAAATTTCAGAATCATTATCTGTGTGGAAAACTACCCTCTTTGAAATACAATAACAGAGGTACTAGTACTACATAATTGACTCATGTCAGGTGCATGACTGATCTGGTCTTGCCAATCTGCTGTGAGAAGGAACCAGATTAAAGCAATCATACACAGCCTCTGGCACATTAAAATGAGCAGTGGCTACTGGCCTCAGGAGAACCTTTGAAGTATTCAATCTTTAAAATGCCTTCACCATTTGGCAGCCTTTAAAATACAAAAGAACCACAACCACACTCTCTTATTTTAAAACACAATCACTTTTTAAACACTTACACATTGGTTGGTGGTGATAGAACATAACAGTTTTAAAGGAAAGAACTGATTTTACGCAGCCTTTCATCTCATTTTGAGGGTTCCAGAGATGTCACATCTGAATAAATACTGTGCCTGTATCAGTTAGCTCTTGCTGCATTAACTGCAGTGGCATGCAACAAAAAGCATTTATTTCTCAGTCATGTTTTGGGGGTCACTGCATCAGGTCAGCTGGGGTGATTCTCCTCTGCCTGTGTCTCCTCCTACTGGGACCAGTGGGCAGCCCAGGTTTAGTTCTGCTAACATCCCTTTGGCCAAAGGGTCACACAACCAAGCTCATAGTTGGGGCTGGGAAGTACATTCCACCTCTCGTAAGTCCAGCTCCCTCACACAGCCAAGAATGTGGATATCGGGAGAGATGAAGGGGCCAACAGTTCAAATTACGACAGTGCCTAAAGTACAAGTGTGTCAAAGCGGGCATCCAAAGACCGTATTTACAGGTGGGATTTCTGGCTCTAGAGTGACCAGTCTGACAAGTTCTAGAACTCTGTATGTAGGATGACTTTCTGCATCCAGACAGATGGCAATGCTCATCCATAGGCTGTCTGCTCCAGAGCAAGGGAGGTGATGTTGGCTCTGAATGGCTGTCCTACCCCGCAGAATACCAAAACTATCTCCAAAGAAGTAATCAGCAGCTTGAAGGGAGGAGTAGAGGACTGAGCAGGTGGAGCACAGAGGATTTTTAAGGTGGTTAATATCATTTCATTTATAGAATGATTCTATATGATACTGTAATGGTGAATACATGACACTATGCTTTGTCAAACCCATAGAACTTCATAGCACAAAGAGGCAACCTTCGTGAATGAGAACTTTTAAAAAATCTTTTAGGAGGTCAGGAATCCCATTAGGGACTCCCAAGGTGTGGAGGTAGGTGGAAAGCTTAATATTCAGCCACAGACATGTCTGCAGTCACTGAAAACTGTAGTCCTGCACAAAACTGCTACCAAAGTTCGAAGAAGAGGATTGCCATAAAATAGATTATGTTCACAGGTGATCCACAGCTTGAGTCAATAGAAATGTACTGAATATTCTGGAATGCAGTAACTAGAACACGAGTCTGTGCTATCAGGAATACAATAGTATCCAGGCCAAGATCGGACCCCTGCCTCCTTGACATCCCTTTGTATGATGGTCCCCTGGCCCCTGGCCCCAACCAGTTCGTTATGCTTCAGCCTCTGTGCCTTCTGTCAGTTCCTAGAAGACTGCAAGATCTTTCCTACCTTGAGGCCCTTGTCTTGCTGTTCCCCATCCCTTCAGATGGCTGGCTCCTCCTCCTCCTCCTCAAGTCTCAGCTAAATCATGCCTCCTCAGTAGGAGTATCTTGGTGCCCCCTCTAGAGTGTAAGCTTATAAGGAAATTGGAGTTAGTTTAGTCAGGCCCCCTTGCCTCATATCTGGCTGTGTATGAGTCAGCACATCCATTGTAAATGAGTTACATAAGAGTAGTGTTAGTGCACACGAGCTCCCATGTACTCCTTGGCTTGTTGCCACTATTGTGTACTTTTGGTATATAAGACAAGGGCTTCTAACCACTGGCTGCAGAGCTCATATCAGAATAAGGCATGTCTATCCTGTTATCGGCCACCAGAATCTTTTTTCAAATACCTGACTCATGACCTGCACAAGACGTGGCAGAGAGGTCTGTGATCCAGCCCAACAAAGCTCCATGTCTATATTTCACTAGTATATTGTTCCCATCTCCTTATATTATTCCCATCTCCGAAAACACTGCCTGACACATAGTAGGTGCTCTACGAATATTTACTGGATGAAGGGACACTCATCTGTTGATATTTGGTTCAGGGCCCACTGGAGTATGGAGCTCTGCTTTGGAGCAGGTGCTGTGAGGATAACCAGGAAGTTGCACACTGCACACACCAAACAGCATCCAGGCGGAGCTCCTGCTTGGCTACTGCTGCAGTTCCCAGCCCTCTGAGAAAGGCACAGATGCAGCTTGATGCTCTAGTACTGGCCCCAAACCGCGAAGGTGGGGGCGTGCAAGAAATCTGAGCCGATAAATAGAAAACCATCCCTGTCTGGAGGAGAGATGGTTGGGATATTACTGCTTTAGTACAAAGTGGAAGCAGAAAGGAGGACAGGTCCAAACCAGTATCCATAAAAAAACAAACCCTCACTGCTGCTGGGAAACTTGTAAGGTGCACCACCTCTCCATGTGTCCTGCTGGTGGTTCTTACTCAGGACAGGGGGGAAAGGAGAGGTGCCTCCACAGGACTTCCTGGGAAATGGGTGAAGCAGAGAATGGACGAGGGGTATTTGACAGAATGGCCACGGAAGAGCCTTTTCGTGGTGAGTAGATGGAGGACTGAAAGCCTGTTTTGACTACCCATGCTCAACTCTCTCCCCCAGCCTCATGACAACCTGAGCATTAGTGATGGGGACTGGGGTGTGTCTGTAGCTTCATGTTCTCTGGAAGTCTGGAGCCCTGGTGCTGGGCTGGAGCAGTCAGCTCAGGACTTCAGGAGAAAGCTGTCTTGGCTGGAGCTTGTGGCAAAGACCTCTGACTTGAAGGTTCCCTGATGGGCCCCAGATGGGCAGACATGAGATAATTCCTTCCAGTAGGGCCACACTATCCACTGTTGCTTGTGGTTCTTGGGGATGTGCTTAAGCCTGGTGGCCCTGGGGGTAGGGTGGGGTGCAATAGTGGAACGAACTTTTGCCAATCTGTTCAGCTGAGAAAGAGCCATCTCTCCCCTACCTGGAGGAACAGAGGCAGGATGAGATGCTGTCCTGCCCATCAGCAGGTGAGTGTACTCCTTCGGTTAGTCCAGCTCCCTCACTGTTTATCCACTAAACAGAAACAGGCCAGCCTTCCCCTGAAGCTCGTTTTCCTTGGCCCAATGGACTGACCCAACCTGAGGGATNGTAATCAGCAGCTTGAAGGGAGGAGTAGAGGACTGAGCAGGTGGAGCACAGAGGATTTTTAGGGTGGTTAATATCATTTCATTTATAGAATGATTCTATATGATACTGTAATGGTGAATACATAACACTATGCTTTGTCAAACCCATAGAACTTCATAGCACAAAGAGGCAACCTTCACGTATGAGAATTTTTAAAAAATCTTTTAGGAGGTCAGGAATCCCATTAGGGACTCCCAGGGTGTGGAGGTAGGTGGAAAGCTTAAGATTCAGCTACAGACATGTCTGCAGTCACTGAAAACTCTAGTCCTGCACAAAACTGCTACCAAAGTTTGAAGAAGAGGATTACCATAAAATCAGATTATGTTCACAGGTGATCCACAGCTTGAATCAATAGAAATGTACTGAATATTCTGGAATGCAGTAACTAGAACACGAGTCTGTGCTATCAGGAATACAATAGTATTCAGGCCAAGATCGGACCCCTGCCTCCTTGATATCCCTTTGTATGATGGTCCCCTGGCCCCTGGCCCCAACCAGTTCATTATGCTTCAGCCTCTCTGCCTTCTGTCAGTTCCTAGAATGCTTCAAGATCTTTCCTACCTTGAGGCCCTTGTCTTGCTGTTCCCCATCCCTTCACATGGCTGGCTCCTCCTCCTCCTCCTCCTCCTCCTCAGGTCTCAGCTAAATCATGCCTCCTCAGTAGGAGTATCTTGGTGCCCCCTCTAGAGTGTAAGCTTGTAAGGAAATTGGAGTTAGTTTAGTCAGGCCCCCTTGCCTCATATCTGGCTGTGTATGAGTCAGCACATCCATTGTAAATGAGTTATTTAAGAGTGGTGTTAGTGCGCACGAGCTCCCATGTACTCCTTGGCTTGTTGCCACTATTGTGTACTTTTGGTATATAAGACAAAGGCTTCTAACCACTGGCTGCAGAGCTCATATCAGAATAAGGCATGTCTATCCTGTTATCGGCCACCAGAATCTTTTTTCAAATACCTGACTCATGACCTGCATAAGACGTGGCAGAGGGGTCTGTGATCCAGCCCAACGAAGCTCCACGTCTATATTTCACTAGTATATTATTCCCATCTCCGAAAACACTGCCTGACACATAGTAGGTGCTCTACGAATATTTACTGGATGAAGGGACACTCATCTGTTGATATTTGGTTCAGGGCCCACTGGAGTATGGAGCTCTGCTTTGGAGCAGGTGCTGTGAGGATAACCAGGAAGTTGTACACTGCACACACCAAACAGCATCCAGGCAGAGCTCCTGCTTGGCTACTGCTGCAGTTCCCAGCCCTCTGAGAAAGGCACAGATGCAGCTTGATGCTCTAGTACTGGCCCCAAACCGCGAAGGTGGGGGCGTGCAAGAAATCTGAGCCGATAAATAGAAAACCATCCCTGTCTGGAGGAGGGATGGTTGGGATATTACTGTTTTGGTACAAAGTGGAAGCAGAAAGGAGGACAGGTCCAAACCAGTATCCATAAAAAAACAAACCCTCACTGCTGCTGGGAAACTTGTAAGGTGCACCACCTCTCCATGTGTCCTGCTGGTGGTTCTTACTCAGGACAGGGGGGAAAGGAGAGGTGCCTCCACAGGACTTCCTGGGAAATGGGTGAAGCAGAGAACGGACGAGGGGTATTTGACAGAATGGCCACGGAAGAGCCTTTTCGTGGTGAGTAGATGGAGGACTGAAAGCCTGTTTTGACTACCCATGCTCAACTCTCTCCCCCAGCCTCATGACAACCTGAGCATTAGTGATGGGGACTGGGGTGTGTCTGTAGATGCATGTTCTCTGGAAGTCTGGAGCCCTGGTGCTGGGCTGGAGCAGTCAGCTCAGGACTGCAGAAGAAAGCTGTCTTGGCTGGAGCCTGTGGCAAAGACCTCAGACTTGAAGGTTCCCTGATGGGCCCCAGATGGGCAGACATGAGATAATTCCTTCCAGTAGGGCCACACTATCCACTGTTGCTTGTGGTTCTTGGGGATGTGCTTAAGCCTGGTGGCCCTGGGGGTAGGGTGGGGTGGAATAGTGGAACAAACTTTTGCCAATCTGTTCAGCTGAGAAAGAGCCATCCCTCCCCTACCTGGAGGAACAGAGGCAGGATGAGATGCTGTCCTGCCCATCAGCAGGTGAGTGTACTCCTTCAGTTAGTCCAGCTCCCTCACTGTTTATCCACTAAACAGAAACGGGCCAGCCTTCCCCTGAAGCTCGTTTTCCTTGGCCCAATGGACTGACCCAACCTGAGGGATGGCCAACCCATGTAACCTGTTTATAGGCTCCCACAAATTGAAGAAGACCAGAGCCAACAGCTAGCAAAGGAGAGAGTGTGTGAGTGAGAGTGTGTGTGTGTGTGTGTGTGTGTGTGTAAATGTCTAAGAGCACAAACGAGGGATGGAGTGGCAAGTACAACATGGAACAAGGAAATAAAAGGTGTCTTTTCAGTAAGTGGGGAGGGGAGGAATGGGAAAGTAGATAGTACAGTGAGCAGAAATCATGCCATTTTTATATATTGGTAGAGAAATCCAAATTTAGTAATAACCACGTGTTATAAAAACTACTAGTACAATGAAAAATAGTATATTTTAAAATCTAACAGTAGAGGGAAAAATGAAGAAAATTAGGCAAAGTAAAATAAAACAAAACAAATAGGAAGTAGCAAACAAACAATAAAATAGAAAACTTAAAGCCAAGTATGTAAAACATCACAATTACTGTGTCCTGACTAAATTCTGTCAAAAGACGAAGACTGTCATATTAGTTATAATATAAAACCTAGGTATAAGGTATTTCTAGAAACACACTGAAACAAAGATACCAAGAAAGACTGGAAATTAAGGATATACTAAGCAAATGCAAAGGAACAAAACAAAACAAACAAAAAAACTCAGCATGAATGTTCACATTAATATCAATTAAAATGCAATTCAAAGCCAAAAGAATTAACCAGCTCAAAGAGGCATAACATATAATGGAGAAAACATTGATATCTGAAGAAGCTCTGTGTAAGTCATACCTTAGCAAAATAAATAATATAGCAGCCAGAAGTATATTTAAAGCAAAAATCCCAGAAGTACAAGAAGAAATTGACAAAAACATTTATTATGAGATGTTTTTAATATTCCTTTTTCAGAATTTGACAGTTCAAGTAAACAATCAGGCAAACATAAAAGAGATTTAAAACATATAATAAACTATAAATCTTTTTCTCTTATATTCATCCAAACACACAAATTAATCATATACTTAATTAATGGTATAAAAGAAAACTGATAAGTTTCCCAAAGCACAGATTTTTTTGCTTTAATTCCTGCAAAAAAGAAATCAACAGTGAAAAGATTTTAAAATCTTCTAATTATTGGGAAATTAAGAAATCTCTTCCACATAATTCCTGGTTCAAAGAGAAAATCAAAATTGAAACCACAAATTAAGTATCTGAAAGGGGGAGGGAACATTCTATAAAAATCTATTGGATACAGCTAAAGCTGCATTCAGTGGAAAATTTATAGCCTTAAATGACTTTTATGTTTTAAAAATATAAAAATAATACACAAATTCATGACTATCACAACATGTTTGGAGCAATTTGCATCTTACTTTTCCTTGATTATTGAGAAAATGACAAGGCAGGCCCTACTATTTCCATTGATTTTCAGATTTTCTTCACTTGAACTATTTTCCTTTTTCATTTCTTCCCTTGTCAGTGTCACAGTGAGAATGAATAAAGCGATCAAGAATTTGTCTGTCTGAAAATTATGAAGAAAAACAGGATGAAAATTTCCATGTCTTTAAATGCTAAATAGAAATACTCTAGGAAAAAAATATCTGGTAATAGTACTATATGTACAAATTTGATAAGAGACCAAAATAATCAGAGGATATTGTGTGTAATACCTACAGAGGCACAGTTGCATAATTATTAAAAAAGAGTACACTTAATATTCAAGGGATCAGCAGTCTTACTGGAAAGAACGTGGTTTTAGAATGAAACAGATGAGTTTCAGTTATGTGCTGGCAAGTACCAGGGTACTTCAAAAAGTTCATGGAAAGATTGGGGTTATCTTTTAATTCCATTTGTCTATGAACTTTCTGAAGTACTCTCGTGTTAACAAGCCATTTAACCTCTCCACTTCTTCATTCCCTCATTTTTGAATACAGGTGACAGTACTTACCTGGCATGTTATCTTTTAATTCCATTTGTCTATGAACTTTCTGAAGTACTCTCGTGTTAACAAGCCGTTTAACCTCTCCACTTCTTCATTCCCTCATTTTTGAATACAGGTGACAGTACTTACCTGGCACAGTTGTTGGAATGGATTAAAAATGTTGTGTATGAAGCACCTAGACAGTGTCTGGCCCATCAAAGACACTCAATAAATAGTAGCCTTATCCTTTTATTACTGGATGCACAGTAATAAACAGTGTTGATAAACAATAGAGACTATTGCTACAAAAGTTTCTTAAAAGCCAAGGCTGTTTTTATACCCTCCAGCATTGGTAGGCTTTGCTATCCTTGAGCAATATCTGTTTGGCCCTGGGAAAGCCCTTTAACTCCCGGGCCTCCATTTCCTCATCTGTGAAATAAAGGAGTCTTATCTGGTCCTGAACATCTATGATTCCCTAATCTTAATTACATACTTTTTTCAATTATACAGAATTGAGCTGTAAAATTTTGCTCACTCCCAGCAATTGTCATCTGTGCAGCCAAAACCAAAAAGGAGTCAGAGTGCAAGTGATGTCATGTTGTCATGTTCGATGTTCATGTTTTCTTGTTCAATGTCATAAATGCCAGCTGAGGTCCATAGATCAGGGATGTGCATGCGTGTTCCTTTTTTCTCTCCACTTATGTTTACATTTACAGTCATGCATCACATAGGATGTTTCAGTCAACGACTGACCACATATATGATGGTGGCTCCATAAGATTATAATGGCTATATCGTATAGACTAGGTGTGTAGTAGGCTATACTATCTAGGTTTGTGTAAGTGGACTCTATGATGCTTGCAGAATGACAAAATCATCTAACAATACATTTCTCACATCCTCATCGTTAAGCAACGTGACTGTATTTGTTTTTGTGATCTTGTGTTTAATTTTGAAGTGTCCCTACCCTACTCTGAACCTTTTTGACCCTAGTATTTTTTAATTGAGGTACACTTTTCATAAAGTGAAATGCACTGATCTTATGTATACAGTTTGACAGACTGACACTTGCATATGTGTAACCCACACCCATGTAATGATGTAGATCAATTCCACCATCTCATAAAGACCCTTCACGCTCCTTCCCAGTCAATGCCTCCTACCCCAAGATTTCTTTCATCATGGGTAAGTTTTGCCTGTTGTAGACCTTCAAATAAATAAAATCATATAGAAGGTATTCTTTTGTCTGGTTTCTTTCATTCAGCATAATATTTTTGAGGTTGATACATTTTGTTGTACACATTAATAATTCATTCCTTTTTATTATCAAGTGGTATCTCATTATGTGAATATACCAGTTTACTTATCCATTTTCCTGTTGATAGAGATTTGGGTTGTATCCATTTTGAGGCTATTAAGAATGAAGTGGTTATAAACATTCTTGTACATGTCCTTTTGTGGACATATGTTCTCTTTTCTCTTGGGTAAATACCCAGAAGTGGAATTTCTGGGTCACAAAGTAGGTACACATGTAACTTTATGAGAAGTTGCCAGACCTGTCTGCAGAGTGATTGCACGATTTGGTGTTCCCACCAGCAATGTACGGACTTGTGATTACTCCCTGCTGTCAACATTTCTATTATCAGTCCTTGTCATTTGCAGTGCAAATTCATTTGCAGTCTCTAGTTTTAAACTTTATACCAGAAAGTTTACTTTAAAATAAGCACAAAAAAATTCTTTCTCCTCATATCACAGATACACATGCAAGATGAGTCAAGATTGGCATGAATTAGTAAAAAAAGATTAGACTGTGTAAAATTTAAAGTCAACTTAACTGTTCAAAAAGGCTACCAGTTGTAATTCAAGTGCTACCCATATTTATAATGTTTAGATGCAGATTCATGTCCCATAAGTTCGTTCATGCTATTCCTTCTGCTAGAAATGGCCCTGCCTCACCTTGTCAAGCAGATTCATCTTTGAGACTTAAAGGACACCTCCTCCAAGCAGCCTTCCCTCATTCCCTGTCGACCTACAAGGTTGGGACTACCCCTCAAAGGCTTGTAATACACCCAAAGATGACTTCGATTACAGGGCTTATTGACATTATAACTATGTGTCTGTCTCCCACACCAGACAAAGAGTTCCCTGAGAAGAGGGATTTTTTAAAATTTATCTTTGTACCAAGTGAGCATATAGATATTCAATGAAGTTTATTGAGTGAATGAATAAATGCAATTCTTCGTATTGAAACCATCACAGGCAGAAAGAAGGACGTTTTGGATAGCCATATTCATGGGAGTTTCCACGGGAGGAAGAGATGGGGAGGGAGGCACAGCTGAAAAATTTACAGAAAACCACATTTCAGATGATGAATAAATGCAATTCTTCGTATTGAAACCATCACAGGCAGAAAGAAGGATGTTTTGGATAGCCATATTCATGGGAGTTTCCATGGGAGGAAGAGATGGGGAGGGAGGCACAGCTGAAAAATTTACAGAAAACCACATTTCAGATGGTATCTTTCAAGTGGGGGAAAGTGGATACGTGACACAGTCTTTACCAATAGGTAACAGGTGCCCGAAGACTAAGCTGCTGGGTGGCCTGAATCAGGCTCAGCAATTAAAGCAATTTCGAAAATAGAGTAGCCACAAAAGACATCTCATTCAATCTGCTTGAGTTATAAAGAAACTCATTACCAAATAGTGGTAACACACAGTTCATGGAATGAAAGATTTATCTTCAGCTAGCTGCTCTCTTCTCTCTTCTTCCCCAGCTTTATATTTCATCTTTCTGGAGTTTTCTCTCTTCCACCTCTCCCTGCCATCTCTCCAGCCTCCTCTGCCTTCCACCCCAACTTAAGGGGAAGGCTGCTCAGTCCCCTCCCTCTCGCTCTTTCAAAAAGGACCTGTTCTGAGCTCCTATGCCATCAGAGCCTGCTACCTACGAGGGATAGTCCAGGAAAACATCTGAGCTGAGTTGACAGCAACTCGGCTAAGACATCTGCCAGGTTTTTTTTTTTAATATATTTTTTTATTCTCTGCCTACTCGTTCAGCCCTACCACACAAAAGAGCTCTGCTGAGATATTCGCCAGCTGAAAAGCATTTGTGTCATCCCTGACACTAGAAAATGACAAGAGGTTTGGGGCGTAGGAATTCAAAGGGAACCTGCTGTTTGCTTGTCAGCCTCTGACACAGCTGGCGTTGGTAAGTGGGCCAGCCTCAAACAGATCCAGGAAAAGAGAACTAAAACCCACAGGAAGCAGATCCCACATCAGCCCAAGTAAGCACAAAATTGCAAAGCTCTGGGGAATGAGCCTTCAGGTATCTGCCCCCAGTGCCATCCTACAGGAACCAGGAAAGCAGGAGAGCTAAGAAGAAACAAAAACCTAGCCTGTCCTAAAGCTACCTTGTCAGCTAATAGGTCACATCTCACCTGCCTGGGGAGGAAAGCCCACCTGGGTGGACAGATAGTGTTTACCTGAAAGATCACCTTACCCTAGGTATCTTGGAGATGTAGCTCCAAGTTGAGCAGAGGCTCTGGAGCACTTAGAGGAGTCCCTGGTTCACCCTTAGAGGGTACCCTAAGGCTCAGATTGCAAATAGACACACACACAACAAGACACAAGGTGCCCAGCAGCCAACATGGTTTCCATGCAGGCAGAGAAGTGACAGCTGCATCTGTATTGCAAATCCCTGGGCAAATGGGAGCATCTGCTTAGGGAAGACAGAAATACTCCTTCTATCAGGTCCAACAGATGTGGTTCCAAAAGGTAAAAAGAGCTCCTTATAAAATGCAGAGGATGATTTTATACGTATGCACCATGGCTGGGGAAAAGCCCAGGAAGGTAGGCCTGAGCTCGCTGGAGAGCTCTGCTCTGCCTTCCGGGAAGACTGGAGCTCCCGGAGCCACTTGTGAAGTATCAAACTGGTCCAGAGACATCTGTTGAGAGGGGTGAGACTCCCAACTGAAAAGACATACTTCTGCTTCTGCCTCAGCATGAAGCAAGACATCTGCTTCTCATACTCCCCAGAAACCCAACAGTCAAGCTCTTTTAAGGGCCTTTAGGCCCTCAGCCCTCAGTATGCAAGGGTAGAAAATACCCCATTCCTCCCCGAAACTATTTTATTCTCTGAGTTGATGTTTTACATGCTCTCGGTTACACTGACCAGTTGCCCCTAAGATGCTTCCAAACTGATTCCAATCACACGACCCCAAAGTGGGCTAAGTCTTTGTCATGTGGAGTGAAGTCACACCATCCTGAGAATGGCATTTGCTCTCTTTGAGAGTGTGCTATATGGAGATTCTCATGTCCCTTAAAAAGACTGTCACAAAAAAGTACCACCAAACAGGAAAGAAAGATCAAACAAAATAAAACAGCGAGATAGTACAAATACCCACTGGAGAAAACAATTAGCTATAAGAAAAAGAGAAGTCATTCTGGAGCAGGAAGAAAAAACAAACAAACAAAACATCCACAGGCAAAATGAGATCAGAAATGAAGGAAAAGCTGTATGTCTTCTTCTTAATAAGTGGGAATATAGTAACTGGGGTTTCTTTTAAGAAAAATGTCTTCTCGATGGATTGAGGTTTTTTTATTTTTATTTTTGGCAATATTTTTCTTTCTGTGGACATTCAACTCCAGTGGCTAGAAATTGGAACAATGTGGCATAAAGCAATGGACTGTGACCTGTAAATGGATGAAACAGTAACTCAAGATCTCATCTTACCTTTGTAGGAAACACTATCAAGGTACTCCTTGATTTGGGTGGGAGTAAATGAGTTTAAAATCATTAAGAAATCCAGGTAGGCTTTCCCATAGTCACTTTGGTACGTGGTCTGCTTCTTCGTCCGTTCTTGATTTCTCATGTAGCTGTGCAGCACAGAAGGCACTAAAGAAACACAGAGCTCTGTCACCTAAGCAAAGAATTCTCACCCTTGTTGTTTGAACACACCCCTGACAGCCCTGATCCCAGCCTGGAGCTTAATTGGTGTCCTTATAACATTGAAAACTAAGGCGCTGTGGTGTGCTGATTCCTTCAGTGACTAGGGGCTGTGCACAGTTGCTAGGATTCCATAGACTTGTGCAGCAGGAAGCGGGAGTGATGGAAGACAATGGCCAGAAGGGTGAGTTTGACCATCATATTCAGAAAAGAAGTTCTCCCGGAATCCTACTCCTAGCATATCAGTGTGTTAGGGTGGTCATGTTTACCACCTGCTTAATATGTAAAGGTCTTCACTGAAGCTCTTTTTTCTTTCAGGACATCTTCCACGCAGTCACTGGATTGGTGCGCCAAGAGACCTCCCTTCGGGGATCTAGGTGTCTTAGGATGAGCAGTTTGGAAGAATGATGATATTTACAGTCAGCAGTCATTGTCCATTCAGACTAAAGGAGGTTGAGGTGCAGGCAACCCCCAAATCACTTATATTTGATTTGAATATTCATTAATGTGGCTTCTGATATTCATGAACTCTCATTAAAAAAAATAATGAAGACATGATGTGAAAACAATTTCTACAACTTGCCCAATCTTTGTAAACCTTGACAACACCTTAAATACTGTTTTCAGTTTCAGGTGTCCCCCTTAAAGGGGCCATTGGCCACATGGAAGGACCAGACTGGTGAAGGTATTTGAGAGTATTTGGTGCTACAGCCTGGGAAGAGTGTCTGTAGGGTCTGGAAATGCCTCAACTCAAAAGGATTATACTTAGAATGCATATGATAAAGTTTCATAGAATAATAGGTTTATACTAGTTACTTCCATGGGAAAAAGTAGAACCAATGGCTAGAGGTTTAGCAAGGAGTATCCCAGCTGATGGAACTTTGAAACAGTTGGGGCATGTGACAATGAAGGAGCAGCCTAGGGGGATGGGGCACTGCCCTGAAGTGTGTCAGCAGGGGAGGCATCCTTCTTGGCAAGGATGGGGTGGAGGAGGTTCACACATAGCTTGAGGCTCTAGAGTAAGTATCTTCCAGGCTTCCTTCTGACCCCAAGATGCTAAGCTTCTATTTTGTCTTTCAACTCAAGTATTACTTGATCCCAACTCCATGCCAAAAATAAATCACACCTCAGACTGACACCAAGTTATCTTCCCAACCGGCAGCTTGCAGGTGGCTTGGCCATGGGACTTTTAACAACTTTAATTAAAATGAAAACAATAGGGGGCCGGCCCGGTGGTCTCAAGTATTACTTGATCCCAACTCCATGCCAAAAATAAATCACACCTCAGACTGACATCAAGTTATCTTCCCAACCGGCAGCTTGCAGGTGGCTTGGCCATGGGACTTTTAACAACTTTCATTAAAATGAAAACAATAGGAATTGGGGCATAAAAGAACACTTACTTAAACAGAATGGGCGCTAAATCTTGAGGGTGTGCCATGCAGATATGTCTCCTGTAGATAATTGACGAGACTAATTTGATTCCTTCCTAATCTCTTTTTCTATTATTTTACAGTAACCGCATCCTTCCATTCATTTTATAGGAGGAAGTGTCCCCCATCACAGCCACTGCCGTCCCAGGCAGAGACTGCTCATTTCACGGCATGAGCAGTCAGTCCTTTTCAGAAGTGGTCTAGTTCCTGGGGGTGAGGCTGGGAGCCACAGTGGCAAGGTTCCAACCCCATGCCAGCATTGGTGGCTTTCTCCACGGCTGTGTTCAAATTGGCCACCAGGGCCCTCTGCACTGAGGGATCGTGGAGCAAGGGGACGGGATCTGTGGAGTTGTTTTAACAACTCCAGCTGTACTCACCGAGACCCTGAGCAGCAAGTGGCAGGCTTGAGTAGCATCCATATTTGAAACTAAAATCCTGACACTCGGGAATTTTAGCTGGAATTTGGTAATTCTGTCGAAATTCAGTGTCTAAAGGCCGGTGAAGTAACTTTTTCCACTCCAGAGAAAAACAATAGGAACTGAGGTCATAAAAGAACACTTACTTAAACAGAATGGGCACTAAATCTGGAAATGCTTGAGGGTGTGCCATGCAGATATGTCTCCAGTAGATAATTGACAAGACTAATTTGATTCCTTCCTAATCTCTTTTTCTATTATTTTACAGAAACCGCATCCTTCCATTCATTTTATAGGAGGAAGTGTCCCCCATCACAGCCACTGCCGTCCCAGGCAGAGACTGCTCATTTCACAGCATGAGCAGTCAGTCCTTTTCAGAAGTGGTCTAGTTCCTGGGGGTGAGGCTGGGAACCACAGTGGCAAGGTTCCAACCCCATGCCAGCATTGGTGGCTTTCTCCACGGCTGTGTTCAAATTGGCCACCAGGGCCCTCCGCACTGAGGGATCGTGGAGCAAGGGGACAGGATCTGTGGAGTTGTTTTAACAACTACAGCTTTACTCACCGAGACCCTGAGCAGCAAGTGGCAGGCTTGAGTAGCATCCATATTTGAAACTAAAATCCTGACACTCGGGAATTTTAGCTGGAATTTGGTAATTCTGTCGAAATTCAGTGTCTAAAGGCCGGTGAAGTAACTTTTTCCACTCCAGAGACACCTGAGAACTTTTCTTAATCTTCTGAGCTGGGGTGGGGGTGGCAACGAGAGGCAATAGTTATTCCTTGTACGTGATTTCTAAGTAGCTTTTCATTCCATTTTGCTTCTGGCAGTGGCTTCCAATTTATCACATTAAAAACTCTTCTTCTATTTAGAGGTATGGTCAGTGTACTTTTTATGGATACTTCAGCTACGAAATAATTTTCTGCTTTATCGAGCACAGGAAGTATAAGCCCAAATGATTAGAAGTAGTTTCTGTTTAGAGGTATGGTCAGTGTACTTTTTATGGATACTTCAGCTACAAAATAATTTTCTGCTTTATCGAGCACAGGAAGTATAAGCCCAAATGATTAGAAGTAGTTTCTAATGAGAGCATTTGCATGCCAGTTGGGAGTGTTCCTCTGTTCTGCTGAGTAGGCACAGAGGCACGGATCACTAGGCCTGCCTAGTCCCTGGGGCAGGGGTAGGGGGCAGAGTGAGAGATTTTGGATAGGGCTAGGGTTGCCATGTAAAATACAGGATGCCCAGTTAAATTTGAATTTCAGATAAACAATGAATATGAATACTTTTTAGTGTAAGTATGTATAAGTATTCATTACCTACTGTATATCATTATTCACATTAAACTGGGCACCTTGTATTTACATTTGCTTAATCTGGCAGCCCTAAATGGGTGGTGTGTATCATCCCTATTGCTGGAAAAGTACTACTGGAAACTTATCCCTTACCGATGCAAGGTTAGGTAACATCATTGTCATTAGTGGACAATAACATTCTTATTTCTTTTAAATATCTCTGCTAAAAATACTCATTAAATATATCATCATAACTTATCTATGAAGCACTAACTAAATGTCAGTTCCACATACACTACCCTATTACAGAGTAGAGTCACAAGCATCTCACTTAGAATGAGTTCACCCCTACTTCTTGCTACAGAGCCTTAGTTCAGAGGCACATCATACACCACCATCTTTATTCAGGACAAAGATGTTAAAAATATGGGTTTCGTGAGCAAAGTCCAAACAGTGCAAATTACTATCGACAGTGAATACAATTCTCTTCCAAATTAGTTTTTCAATAGGTCTTTTCAAAGTGAATTCTAACATACATTGTATATCAAACAATTCATAATGGCATCTACTGGTACACACTGTATATCAAAGGATACACAACTGCATTCACTGGAACCTGAGAGCATTTTAATACCGATTTTTAAAAAATGATCTCTGTGTAGACAAACAGAAGAAGAGCAGGTTCCACTACATGCTGCCTCTTACTTTAGATGACCTGGGAAGGGAGGACATGAGTTTTCAATGGCCTGCATAACGACTGTGTAAACTGCCCATGGAGAAGAAGGGTTAGAGAGACAAAGACACTATAGGGCTCAAAACCAGGGCACCCTTAAGATATTCTGGAAAATCATCTCATATGCTTCCTGGTAACTTCCATCCATAACTTGGTTCTTGTAATTTACTAATAGCTTTGTAGGAGAAAAACGCTGTTGAAATACTTGATGCATCTGAATATCTCTCTCCCGTAGATGGCATGTGTTGTCAGTTCCTATAGGTGATCTGTGCTATTTGCCAAGGTTATAGATCATTAAGTTATTGTTCTACCTTAAGACAACCTCAAACTAGTGTGATTAGAAAGATATCTACAGGACAAACAGATATGGGATGTCTATTACATTGGAAACTGTCATTGTCAGCTGGAGATAAGAGATCAGAATCACCTGGGAAGGGGTTCTCAAAATACACCTGCTGAACCTCATCCTAGACATTGAGAATCTGTAGTAGTGGGCTCCGGGTACCTATACTGTGAACCAACTTCCCATGTGCTTATGAAACGCTGATCTGAGCTTTGAATAAGGTGTTAAGGAGAGGGTGTAGTGGGCTGTGTGTGGGGAAGAGGACGGAGACTAGGACTAGATGGCAGACACAGAGAAGGGCTTTGATGGTGATTCAGCACAGAAGCACAAGTGCACGGCACGTCCACGAAACGTGGTGAGTGTGGGTACCCAGGGCGGGAGGAGAAGAGCAGGGTGAGGGGGAGAGGAGAGCTGGGACTGGGCCGTGAGGGGTCTTGAACGTCTGGTCCCCATGGACAGGATGGACCAGCAGAGAGGTGGACTAGCTGGAGATGAAGACCCAGAAAGAGCAAAGATCAGGACTTTGAATAAGTCTAAGTTCTTCAGAAGACAAAGATTAAGTCTTATTCTTTATTGATCCTTAGTACTTATCAGTAATAGGTCTCATTAAATATTTACTAAATTAATGAGTAAGCAAAAAACCCTACAAACATAATTGCTATGGATTAGCAATTAATATCTGAACCACATTCTAATAACTGCCTATGTNATGGGGTGGAGGAGGTTCACACATAGCTTGAGGCTCTAGAGTAAGTATCTTCCAGGCTTCCTTCTGACCCCAAGATGCTAAGCTTCTATTTTGTCTTTCATCTCAAGTATTACTTGATCCCAACTCCATGCCAAAAATAAATCACACCTCAGACTGACATCAAGTTATCTTCCCAACCGGCAGCTTGCAGGTGGCTTGGCCATGGGACTTTTAACAACTTTCATTAAAATGAAAACAATAGGAATTGGGGCATAAAAGAACACTTACTTAAACAGAATGGGCGCTAAATCTTGAGGGTGTGCCATGCAGATATGTCTCCTGTAGATAATTGACGAGACTAATTTGATTCCTTCCTAATCTCTTTTTCTATTATTTTACAGTAACCGCATCCTTCCATTCATTTTATAGGAGGAAGTGTCCCCCATCACAGCCACTGCCGTCCCAGGCAGAGACTGCTCATTTCACGGCATGAGCAGTCAGTCCTTTTCAGAAGTGGTCTAGTTCCTGGGGGTGAGGCTGGGAGCCACAGTGGCAAGGTTCCAACCCCATGCCAGCATTGGTGGCTTTCTCCACGGCTGTGTTCAAATTGGCCACCAGGGCCCTCTGCACTGAGGGATCGTGGAGCAAGGGGACGGGATCTGTGGAGTTGTTTTAACAACTCCAGCTGTACTCACCGAGACCCTGAGCAGCAAGTGGCAGGCTTGAGTAGCATCCATATTTGAAACTAAAATCCTGACACTCGGGAATTTTAGCTGGAATTTGGTAATTCTGTCGAAATTCAGTGTCTAAAGGCCGGTGAAGTAACTTTTTCCACTCCAGAGACACCTGAGAACTTTTCTTAATCTTCTGAGCTGGGGTGGGGGTGGCAACGAGAGGCAATAGTTATTCCTTGTACGTGATTTCTAAGTAGCTTTTCATTCCATTTTGCTTCTGGCAGTGGCTTCCAATTTATCACATTAAAAACTCTTCTTCTATTTAGAGGTATGGTCAGTGTACTTTTTATGGATACTTCAGCTACGAAATAATTTTCTGCTTTATCGAGCACAGGAAGTATAAGCCCAAATGATTAGAAGTAGTTTCTAATGAGAGCATTTGCATGCCAGTTGGGAGTGTTCCTCTGTTCTGCTGAGTAGGCACAGAGGCACGGATCACTAGGCCTGCCTAGTCCCTGGGGCAGGGGTAGGGGGCAGAGTGAGAGATTTTGGATAGGGCTAGGGTTGCCATGTAAAATACAGGATGCCCAGTTAAATTTGAATTTCAGATAAACAATGAATATGAATACTTTTTAGTGTAAGTATGTATAAGTATTCATTACCTACTGTATATCATTATTCACATTAAACTGGGCACCTTGTATTTACATTTGCTTAATCTGGCAGCCCTAAATGGGTGGTGTGTATCATCCCTATTGCTGGAAAAGTACTACTGGAAACTTATCCCTTACCGATGCAAGGTTAGGTAACATCATTGTCATTAGTGGACAATAACATTCTTATTTCTTTTAAATATCTCTGCTAAAAATACTCATTAAATATATCATCATAACTTATCTATGAAGCACTAACTAAATGTCAGTTCCACATACACTACCCTATTACAGAGTAGAGTCACAAGCATCTCACTTAGAATGAGTTCACCCCTACTTCTTGCTACAGAGCCTTAGTTCAGAGGCACATCATACACCACCATCTTTATTCAGGACAAAGATGTTAAAAATATGGGTTTCGTGAGCAAAGTCCAAACAGTGCAAATTACTATCGACAGTGAATACAATTCTCTTCCAAATTAGTTTTTCAATAGGTCTTTTCAAAGTGAATTCTAACATACATTGTATATCAAACAATTCATAATGGCATCTACTGGTACACACTGTATATCAAAGGATACACAACTGCATTCACTGGAACCTGAGAGCATTTTAATACCGATTTTTAAAAAATGATCTCTGTGTAGACAAACAGAAGAAGAGCAGGTTCCACTACATGCTGCCTCTTACTTTAGATGACCTGGGAAGGGAGGACATGAGTTTTCAATGGCCTTCATAACGACTGTGTAAACTGCCCATGGAGAAGAAGGGTTAGAGAGACAAAGACACTATAGGGCTCAAAACCAGGGCACCCTTAAGATATTCTGGAAAATCATCTCATATGCTTCCTGGTAACTTCCATCCATAACTTGGTTCTTGTAATTTACTAATAGCTTTGTAGGAGAAAAACGCTGTTGAAATACTTGATGCATCTGAATATCTCTCTCCCGTAGATGGCATGTGTTGTCAGTTCCTATAGGTGATCTGTGCTATTTGCCAAGGTTATAGATCATTAAGTTATTGTTCTACCTTAAGACAACCTCAAACTAGTGTGATTAGAAAGATATCTACAGGACAAACAGATATGGGATGTCTATTACATTGGAAACTGTCATTGTCAGCTGGAGATAAGAGATCAGAATCACCTGGGAAGGGGTTCTCAAAATACACCTGCTGAACCTCATCCTAGACATTGAGAATCTGTAGTAGTGGGCTCCGGGTACCTATACTGTGAACCAACTTCCCATGTGCTTATGAAACGCTGATCTGAGCTTTGAATAAGGTGTTAAGGAGAGGGTGTAGTGGGCTGTGTGTGGGGAAGAGGACGGAGACTAGGACTAGATGGCAGACACAGAGAAGGGCTTTGATGGTGATTCAGCACAGAAGCACAAGTGCACGGCACGTCCACGAAACGTGGTGAGTGTGGGTACCCAGGGCGGGAGGAGAAGAGCAGGGTGAGGGGGAGAGGAGAGCTGGGACTGGGCCATGAGGGGTCTTGAACGTCTGGTCCCCATGGACAGGATGGACCAGCAGAGAGGTGGACTAGCTGGAGATGAAGACCCAGAAAGAGCAAAGATCAGGACTTTGAATAAGTCTAAGTTCTTTAGAAGACAAAGATTAAGTCTTATTCTTTATTGATCCTTAGTACTTATCAGTAATAGGTCTCATTAAATATTTACTAAATTAATGAGTAAACAAAAAACCCTAGAAACATAATTGCTATGGATTAGCAATTAATATCTGAACCACATTCTAATAACTGCCTATGTGATATATGCTTAAGGTAACTCCTAGCAAACTGTGTATTTCATAGTATGAACTTAGTTCTTCTTAATTAATCCTTTTGTTGTCTTTATCAAATTTCACATTAATGAGCTCCTTTAGGCATTATTAAGAAGAAACATCCCTGATACGAAGGGACTCAACCAACCCCTGAAAACGCCGTAGTCATACTGAAGTATGGACATACAAGACCACCATGACCCAGCTCCTCTCCCTGGTTTCTTTTCCACTTGATATCTGTGACACTATACTAGTTTAACTCAAAGAAAGAAACTGGCCCATTCAAGATTAGGTTGGCATCTTCAGAAGGGCCTAATCCAAAAGTAAATCTACAGCAAGGACCATTCAAGACCATGAGGACCATTGGAACATAATCCGTAGCCAACTGGGAACTAGTTTGTCTTTATCAGCTGTTCTGACTCATCAAAGCCAAAGTTTCCAAGCTTGGATGTGAAAACAAACATGCTTTAGTAATTCTCACTCATTTGCCTTAATTCAATTATGAAGATACACAGCTAAGACATGGTCCCTGTGCATCAGAAGCTTAAAGCATTAGAGAAACACAAAAAAAGATCACTACGATATGTGGTAAGTCTTGCAAAAGAGGGAGAAACAGGGGCTATAAAAAACACATGGGAGGGCCACTGATACAAAGCTGGGGATCAGAGAAAGCTTCCGGGAGAGGAACCAAGCCTACATCTAAATTGTGGATAGAGGTAGGCTAGAAGAAGGAAGGGAGAGGGTGCCAGAGGGAGACAGCGATCTGTGCAGACAACATGCCCCTGGGGGCGCAGCGTGTCTGGGGGACAGAAAGCATTCAGTCTCCTCCATGAGTGTGGGTATTTAGCCTTTATCCTGAGGACAAGAAGTCCCTGAAGAGTTTTAAGCCATAGGGCATATCAATTTGCACATATGGAAATTCACCAACGCTGTAGTAGGGACAGTGGATTAGAGGGGACAAAACAGGAAAACGGAGTTGGATGAAAGGTCATCCAAGGGAGAGACATCGGTAGCCTGAACTAAGGCAGGGCTGTGGGGAGGGAGAGGAGCAGGTGTAGTTAAGAGATTAAGAGGGAGTCTCGACAGGTCCTGGGCATTTACCTGCACATGGGGAAATGGCAGTTTGCTCATGCTGAACAGACAACTTTGGGAAACTCAAAGACGTCTTTTAAGAATGTTGACATTTCAAATGTTTTCCATGATGCTGACTGTTTATGTGCAGGTGTAGAGGCCCTGTGCCCCCGTACCCATCCAGCTTCAGAAAGGGCACTCCCCTACATTCTGTCACCATTCAGCAAACAGTCACTGAGCCCTCTGTATCGCAGGCCCTGTGCTAGGCTCACAGTGAATAAAGACCTTTGGGGGGCTTACTGAATAGTGGAAGAAGGAGCAAAACAAAAACAACAAAAACAAGAATTGGTAACAAATGACTTCAATATGCAAAGTGCTGGAAGGAAACAGACAGGATGGTGGTGTGCCTCTTCAGATAAGATAGTAAGGAAAGGTCACACAGAGGAGTGACATCTAAGCTGGGGTCTACAGAATGACAAAGTAAAACTTCAGAAAGAGCTGGGGACGGACATTTCAGGCAAAGGGGACAGCCTGCATGCCGTCCACAGGTGGGAAAGACATTGGCATCTTATAGGAACTGAAGCAAGTCGGGCCCACGTGGCAGAGCCTGGCTAATGATGAGGACGGAGTGAGGGGATGGCCACGGGGAGGTGAGCAAGCGCCAACCTGGCAGGACCTTCAGGACCAGGAGAAGGAGCTGGCACTTGGATTGTATTCGATGTGCAATGGACAGCCGGTGACTAGGATCCAAGTGAGATGTCTAAGAGACCATATGGCTGCCGTGTGGTGAGGAACTGGAGGGACCTATAGATAACGCAGGAAGATCAGTCGCTGGGGGAAGGAAAAGGGGATGAGCTGGAACCTCATGAGACTTCTACTCAGACCCAAAGACATGAAATGGAGGACCTAAGGAGAGGTCTGGGGAAGAGATGCGAATGTGGACGTGCTCTGGACAGCTGCTTTTTAAAGTAGTCAGGGCCTCTCATAGAGATCAAACAGAAAAATGATGAGAAAGGAGCCAAAGAAGTAAAGGGAAACCAGGAGAGCTGGTCACACAGAAGTGCAAAGAGGTTGGGTAAGATGAAGATGGAAAAATCTCTGTTGTAGGTCATTGAGGATCTTGACGAGAGCAGTTTCAATGTCTTCACGGGGACAGAAACCAGATTGGAAGGGGCTGAAAAGTCAAAGGGTTAGCAGTGTTTTCCATTAAACCCAGCAGATTGTATCCAGGCATTTAGGACTCCTCCGTCCCCAAACTTCATCAGGATGACTGTAGATTAGAAATCTGAACACATTTTTAGAGACGTAGTAACTGAATCAGCAGAGTAGAGGAAGCTGATAGCTGGGTGACTGTGGAAGGGGTAAAAAGGAAGTGAGCTAAGCCACACTGCAGAACTGCAGCAGGCTCAAACCCGGAGGCAACAGGTCAGCAGGAGGCAGGGAGTGGGGCTCAGGGCAGGACAAGAGGCTTGGGTGAAAGCTTGGACACAGAATGGTTATTGCTCCCGGGATCACCCTCTTAACTCCATACAGGCATATGATTCTCCCTTCCTAACCAGAAGTTTATTCTCTGCAAAACAGAACCAAAGAAGCTCTGGACTTAGGGACCAGGCACAACAGAAGGTGAGTGGAGTGAGATGCTGGACTTGGAAAAGAAGGATCAGCGAAAGTCTGCACAGCAATCAGGAAGATGCCAACCCCCCTTTTTTCTTTAATCCTGCTCTGAGAAAGTCAAGTGCTTACCTCTCTGGAGAGACCGGCTTAAAAATATTTGCATTTGGGAATATCTCCCCACAAAAGATAGCTCATACCTAATCTCCTAAGTCAGGCCACAGCTAAGCAGACTCATCCCTGTACACAGTTTCCAGTCAGATCTGAGGATCTCCTTTGTAGGTTTTGTGAGCTCCAGAGCTTAATATTTTAGGTGTACTCACTTTAAGAAAAAGAAGAGCCTACAGAAGAGAGATTTTAGTTTTATTACTTTTATAGTAAATCTGTCTCTGCTCCCTTGTATGTGTAAAAAGACAACCAAAATTTTCATTAGACCGTTAAGACACTCAGAGAAAAGAAAGTCTGAAAAGAACAGATGAAAATGCTAAAAATAATTATATCATAAATGTCCTAAAATTTATTTGTAAGAGAATTACTGCATCTATAAAGCAAGAACAGAAGCACTGTTTTAGAAAAATAATCAGAGAGAGGAAGAAAGAGAGCTTGGATATTAAAAATAAAAGAGGTAAAATGAAAAATTCAATAAAAGAGTTGGATTAAAAAGTAAAGAAATTTTCAAATAGAAAAAAAAAAAATGCAAAGAGAAAGATACTAGGAGAGAAAAGGTAAGAACATTAGAGGATTGATTTAACTACCAGGAGTCCCACAAGAGAACAGAGAAGAGAGACGGGAAAAAAAAATATTAAAGGAACTAATGCAGAAAAAAATTCCCGGAACTGAAGGGCATGGATCTGTAGATTGAAAGGGCCCCTGAATGCTGATATAACAAATGACAAAAGACTCTCACTAATGCATATAATTGTGAAATATCAGACTGTCAGGAATAAAGAGAAGATCTTAAGAGTTTCTAGGGAGAAAAAATACAAAAGGATCCAGAATCAAAATGGCATCAATCTTCTACTTAGAAATGCTGATGCTAGGAGATATTCGGAAGAAGCATTCGTAGGGAAAATGCTTATCAACCTAGAACTCTGTATCCACCAAACCATCAAACTAATGTAATGAAGAAAAATGACATTTCCAGATTGGCAAGAACACAATAAAAATAGTTCTCCTCTGCACCCTTTCTTAGAAAGCTACTGGAAAATGTGCTGCAGTGAAACAAGGGAGGGAGGACAAGAAAAAAGAAGACGTGGACTCAGGAAGCAGTGATGCAATGCAGGGGAGAGACACGATTCCAGAATGATGGAAAAGGACATCCCGGGGCAGGTCGGGCAGCAAACCTACAGAGCAACAGCCTAGATTAGAGGAGAATGGAGGAGAACATCAGAAAGAGCTCCAGGAGAAACAACTAGAACTGATGATGAATGTTCAAAGCTATATTTGGAAAAAATATTTTTAAGTGTATGACAAATTATTTGGAGAAAATTAGTGATACACATGTAGAAAACTAAGAATCCCTTGAGATGAGTGCTTTGAGCAGAATCTTTAAGTACATTTTTTTAAAAAGCCAATTATTAATTTTGTTAAAAAATCAATTGTGTTTCAATAAAAAATAAAATAAAATAAAACTAATATTGTGACATAAAAAAATAAAAAAGAAAACAAAAAGTAAAAGGAAATATGATCATTAAAATACTGCCTGGCTCAGCAGTAAATGTTTACATAATCATATGTCATATTATGATTATATAATCATAATATATCATATCCTCATAACCATAGTATGAACACTAGCAATAGAATTTAACCAAAAATGTGTAATACAATTATATAGAGAGGATGGCTAGAGGGGGGTGAGGAAGAGTTAAAGGAGAGCCAAATCCTCAACTATCAAAACAGTCAATAATGACATCTAAAATTGATGAATCAAGAAATAGCAGCAGAAGCATTTAATTTAAAAATGTGGAGGATCACACAGGAAGGAACAGTTAAAAGGATCAGAATGACCGCTGATAGGGAGCAGGACTCGGGTGCAAAGCAGTGGGTCAAAGTACTGTTATTTCATCATAAGCCTTTAAGGAACCATTTAACTTAAGGATATGCATACATTTGTTTAATAAAAGTAAATTTTAATTTTTAAAAATAGTACCTGAGGAGTTAGGAATTGGAAACAGCCTGTGTAACTTGACCCTTAAAAGAGTTTTAGCTGTGAAGGAGGTGGTTTTGACAAGGGGATCCAGACCGCCTGGGTTCAAATCCTAGACTTCACCAGTCACCAGCTGGGTGACCCTGGGCATGTTGCTTAACCTCTCTGAGCCCTTAGTTGAGCCCTTAGTTTCCTTCACCAGTCACCAGCTGGGTGACCCTGGGCATGTTGCTTAACCTCTCTGAGCCCTTAGTTGAGCCCTTAGTTTCCTTCACCAGTCACCAGCTGGGTGACCCTGGGCATGTTGCTTAACCTCTCTGAGCCCTTAGTTGAACCCTTAGTTTCCTTATCTTTGATTGAGGGTAATAACTTCATAGCTTCTTTGGAGATTAAATGTGCTAATTTATGAAAAGCTAAGGGCTTAGTAAATGTTAGCGCTTTGTGAAGGGAAGCAGAGAAATGAACCGTAGCTAGAGGAAGATGGGAGAGCTCTTGCTCTTGTTTTCATTTGGGATGTACTAGATGGGATATACGAGAGTCAATGTGCCTGTGGGTGGGGTGTCGTGAATATTACAGAGATGGATTGATGGAGAAAAGGCCAGATAACTGGAGAATGAAGTTCTTGTTCAGGCAGAGGGGAGACAGGTCCACAGCTCACCGGGATTGATGGGCCTGATGGGACAGGAGGGGATAAGGATGCGGGTGCCCTGGAGAGATGTGTTATTATCCTGTCTTGACTCATAGAGAGTCTCAGGAGGACGAGGCCCTCAGGGCTCCCTGGTTTGTGTTCAGATCTTACAAGGTAGCCGGTCCTTCTCAGCTGTTGCTGGGTGTCTTTATGTTGCCACCAAAGGGCAGGAGAACACTAATGCTCCAGTCACCCGTCACAAGGCTTGGGGCAGTAAGCCAGAGTGCACTGTTTTCTCAGTAATTTAGGGGAAGGTTATCTACAATCAATCCTCATGAATTCTCAGAGAAGCAAATTTCCTGCTGATATGCAAGAACAAAATTGCACTGTATCAGCAAATATGCCATTTCTGCAAAGTGTGTCTGTGTAACTTAAATTCATTTTTGGTCCCTAAGAAATGGGGGCAAAGTGGAGACAAAATTATGGTGTCATCTCTGCCTACCCTACAGAAAACCAGTCAAAAGCTTTCCCAGCTACAGAGCCCGAAGGGCAGAGACAAGTGAAACATGGGAGAATCTAGATTCCCACAGGTAAGGTCTGTATAGCAGAACCCCCATCCAGTGAGACGCGTGTTCTTCCAGAAAGCAGGGTGAACAGCCAGCTAGACTTTCCTCCCTACCGAGGGAGAGAATAAAACGGCCCCTGCTTCCCCCTCCGCTGGCCTCCCTACTCAATATCTGCAGAAGGTGTCCCATGCCATCCACAGAGAACCCCCGATACCTGCCAGATACCTGCCTCCTGCTCCCTTACCCCAGGCTTCCAGCCGTCACTCATCCTATCAGTGTTCCTTTCATCGCCTGTCACGAGCCAGGCCCTGGAGTGGCTGCTGGAGATAGTGAGCCTCGCAGCGGCTTTTTTGTCTCCTGAGGCACCAGGACACTGCTCCCCAACCCCTGCTGCTGGCTCTCCTCCTTCTGCACACTGCGCAGTCCAGCTTCAAGCCACCAGGCTCCTCCTGGGCTGTTTGACAGCCTCCTCCCAGCCTCCTTCCTCCAGGCTTGGCCACCTCGGTTTTTCACTCTGCAGCCAGTGTGAGCCTTCAAAGGCCCGCATCCGAATCGTGTCACCACCTGAATAAAGACCTCCTCATTGCTCCTGGATAACCCCAAGTCCCTCAGCATGCCTTTAAGACTGGGTTCTCTCTCCCGCCCTGGTCTCTTCTCTCCAACCTGCCCTCACCCCTGACTCTGCTCTACTTAATAAAATTCCTCCAATACTCCTCTAGGCCTTCACAATCCCACAGCCACGCCTTCCCCCACATCTCCGACTGGATAACTTGTCTTCATCCTTCAGGTCGAAAAAGGGAAGCCTTTTCTGACCTCAGTTAGGTTCCATGTCCTGCTGTGCCCCCATAACAAACTGTGTTTCTCCCAATGTGCGCCTTTTTATACATGACTCTTTTGTTTGCTAAATTGCCTGTCTGTGACTACACTGGGAGTTCCTTGAGGGAAGAGACCCCGTCCATGCTGCTACTCCACTGCAACTCCAGTGCCTAGCACATGAACAGGGAAAGGGGAAAACCAAACACGTTTACCTTTTGCTATGTCCACAAAGTCTCTCTTAGTACAGGAAATAAACTGATTTGATATTGCCTTCTTGACTTTGTCCATGCTGCTACTCCACTGCAACTCCAGTGCCTAGCACATGAACAGGGAAAGGGGAAAACCAAACACGTTTACCTTTTGTTATGTCCACAAAGTCTCTCTTAGTACAGGAAATAAACTGATTTGATATTGCCTTCTTGACTTCTTCCATGGGGGCAGGAATTTTCCAAGGGAGGCAGCTCTGTGTTGCTTTTGATTGACCTTGAGGTAGTGTCCATCGAAAAGAGTCCTATCAATGCAAACACAATTTTCAGGAAAATCCACATGGATTCACCTAATGCAATCAAGACTGTGGGTGTCTGTGTGTGCATATTCTTTTTTTTTTTTTTTCCTTTTTGTCTTTTTTCGTGTCCGGCAACGGATCGCAACCCTCAGTGTTGCGCCCGTACCGGACCGGGACTGGCAACGGGATCACAACCCCGGATTCACCTAATGCAATCAAGACTGTGGGGGTCTGTGTGTGCATATTCTTTTGAGTCCTTTGCACCCAGCCACCACCACAGTCCAGTTGCCTGTCCTGCCGCACTCCCAAGCGGCGCACTGTAGCAGTGCGCCACCGGGCCGGCCCTGTGTGTGCATATTCTTTTGAGTCCTTTGCACCCAGCCACCACCACAGTCCAGTTGCCTGTGTGCAGGGAGCCTGCCAATAGGAGCCATTGGTACCCAGCTGTAACACAGGTCCTTTGCACATTTCTTTGACTCTTCACATTGATGACGGCAACCTCCAAAGAGTTGTGCTTCCAACCAGAAATCAATAGATAAGATCAGAGGAGGAGAAAACCCACATTAAGTCTAGCTCTGGCCACACATTCCCAAGGAGCAGAGACCCTGGCCACTTTCCCCTTGGGAGCCGCAGAGAGAAACCATGCCTTGCTGCAGAGGCTGCAGCAATGTCCTGAGGGATAGGGCAGAGCAGACACATTCTCCTCTTCACCTTCAAAGAGATTTTATGTTATAAAACTTGAAACCTCCATCTGCTCTTTCCACCTCCCCCCCTCTCATGACCTTGCTTTCTATTTCCCTGAGAAAATGGAATCCATCAGCAGAGAAACTCCACAGCTCCTGCAGCCATCCCAGCCTCTGCACCTGCACCCACAGATGCTGTGAGGAGACAGAGGAGCTGCAGCTGCTCCCAGCAGGGCCAGCTCCACTGGGGCACTAGGTCCCTTTCCATGGAGTCTACTCCAGCACATCACTCCAACAAATCTCACTTCTCTATTGCAACTGCAATCTCTCCCTCTCTGCTGGGTCGTTGCCATCAGTATCCAAGCAAGCCTTTATTTTTATCTCAAAAAGAAAACCCTCTTCACTCCTTTTCCCCCTCCAGTTACTAAGATATTTCTCAGTTCCCCTTTACACTGAAATTTCTCAAAATAGGTTTATATACTCACTGCCCCAAATTTGTCTTTTAAGTCTCTTTTAATCTTTAGTTTCACTCTCGATCCTCTTCCCCTATAATTTATCTGCCCTTATAATTGATCCCTTTCCCTGATAATTTTATCTACTAAAGAAATCAATTGCCAATATAATTTTTATCTGTTGAGGAAGCCTTTGATGTGTAGGGGTTCCCGCAGCACTGTAAGTATCCCATAGCACAAAGTATGATTGCATACGTAAGTGCTGTTTAAGAAATTTCTGTCCCCCAAATTTCCTGCAAATTACCAGAGACAATAGAAAATATAATTTTTATCTTAGCAGAAAAATAATGCAAGCAACTAAAGAACATATGTACATCTGTATAAAAAAAGTACAAGAAATCAAATTTATGAAATAAAATGACAAAGAATTTCTAATAGGTCAGTAACTACAGTAAAGATAAATTTCACATTAACCAATAAACATCAGAGAATCTAAGAATTAAATAAAATCTCAGAAATCTTATTTGCAAAAAGCACACTAAAACGAAAAGAAAAGCAAAAGGAAGGATAAATTTATACCAAGCCATGGTAGAAAGGAAGAAGACAGGAAGGAAGGAAAAAGGAAAGAAGAAAGAAATCAAGTCAGGAAAGGGAGGAGATGGAGGGAGGAAAGAAGGAAAGAAAGGGAGAGAGGAGAAAGAAATTTTAGTAGCATTTTAATATCCAGCAAAATAGAATGCAAGGCAAAAAATATGAAGGGAAAATTATATGCTGTGTGTATGTATGTGCATATGTACAGTATAATATTGTGATCAACTCTTTTATATTAGGTTTAAAATTTTAAGGAAAATATTTCAGAGATAGATTATAATGAATGAGTGCCATGAGAAACCAAGTTAAATGGGTTATATGTGTACAATCTAATGACTCCAAAGTCTCCATCTCCAGCTCATCTCCCTCACATGACCTCTAGATCCGGATACTCAACTGTCTGTTGGACATATCCTCAATCAACTTTGTCCTANTATGTGGGATCCGAACCCTCGGCGGGAGCCCTGCCGCACTCCCAAGCGGCGCACTGTAGCAGTGCGCCACCGGGCCGGCCCCGTGTGTGCATATTCTTTTGAGTCCTTTGCACCCAGCCACCACCACAGTCCAGTTGCCTGTGTGCAGGGAGCCTGCCAATAGGAGCCATTGGTACCCAGCTGTAACACAGGTCCTTTGCACATTTCTTTGACTCTTCACATTGATGACGGCAACCTCCAAAGAGTTGTGCTTCCAACCAGAAATCAATAGATAAGATCAGAGGAGGAGAAAACCCACATTCAGTCTAGCTCTGGCCACACAGTCCCAAGGAGCAGAGACCCTGGCAACTTTCCCCTTGGGAGCCGCAGAGAGAAACCATGCCTTGCTGCAGAAGCTGCAGCAATGTCCTGAGGGATAGGGCAGAGCAGACACATTCTCCTCTTCACCTTCAAAGAGATTTTATGTTATAAAACTTGAAACCTCCATCTGCTCTTTCCACCTCCCCCCCTCTCATGACCTTGCTTTCTATTTCCCTGAGAAAATGGAATCCATCAGCAGAGAAACTCCACAGCTCCTGCAGCCATCCCAGCCTCTGCACCTGCACCCACAGATGCTGTGAGGAGACAGAGGAGCTGCAGCTGCTCCCAGCAGGGCCAGCTCCACTGGGGCACTAGGTCCCTTTCCATGGAGTCTACTCCAGCACATCACTCCAACAAATCTCACTTCTCTATTGCAACTGCAATCTCTCCCTCTCTGCTGGGTCGTTGCCATCAGTATCCAAGCAAGCCTTTATTTTTATCTCAAAAAGAAAACCCTCTTCACTCCTTTTCCCCCTCCAGTTACTAAGATATTTCTCAGTTCCCCTTTACACTGAAATTTCTCAAAATAGGTTTATATACTCACTGCCCCAAATTTGTCTTTTAAGTCTCTTTTAATCTTTAGTTTCACTCTCGATCCTCTTCCCCTATAATTTATCTGCCCTTATAATTGATCCCTTTCCCTGATAATTTTATCTACTAAAGAAATCAATTGCCAATATAATTTTTATCTGTTGAGGAAGCCTTTGATGTGTAGGGGTTCCCGCAGCACTGTAAGTATCCCATAGCACAAAGTATGATTGCATACGTAAGTGCTGTTTAAGAAATTTCTGTCCCCCAAATTTCCTGCAAATTACCAGAGACTCAGACTCAGATTCGAATCCCTCAACTAGACTATAAGTGGTCTTTGGTTTAGACGGTAGGAGGCAGATAACAGATCATTGTTTCTCTTTAAGGGATGTTAACAGCTGTTGCTGCTCAGTGCCTGGATTAACAGGATCTGCAGTCCGGTGTGCAAACACTCATTGGCTGAGCACACACAGGGCAGTCTGCCACACTAGCTCTCACTGGCTGAGAACCTTCAATCCTGGAAGGGAAAATTATATGCTGTGTTATGTATGTGCATATATACAGTATAATATTGTGATCAACTCTTTTATATTAGGTTTAAAATTTTAAGGAAAATATTTCAGAGATAAATAGATTATAATGAATGGGTGCCATGAGAAACCAAGTTAAATGGGTTATATGTGTACAATCTAATGACTCCAAAGTCTCCATCTCCAGCTCATCTCCCTCACGTGACCTCTAGATCCGGATACTCAACTGTCTGTTGGACATATCCTCAATCAACTTTGTCCTATGTCCTTCCCCACCAAACCTGGTCCTCCACCATGTTCCAGCTCAGTAAGCAACATTGGCCCACATCCAGCTGTCCAAGTCAGAAATATGAAAATCATCCTTCCCTCTTCTTTACCTTTCACATCCTTTTAGTCATCAAATCTTGTCCATTCTACCACCTTATCTTCTACTGAATGCATTCAAGTAGCTCCATCCCAGGAGGCAGTCAAATAAATAAAACTTTTTACTACAACTGAGCATTGACTTTTATGAAGGGAGAAGAGTTTAAAATGCCAAGTAAGCACAGAGGGAAGATTAGTTACTTCCATCCAGGGGAAAAGGGAATTAGAGATAGCTCTCTTGAAGCTGAGCCTTAAAGAAATACAGAGGTTCCCTTGGTGGATGGGAGAAGGGCATTCTAGAAAGAGGAAACAGAGTGATAAAAGGCATGGAAGCTGGAGAGTGCACAAAACATAATAACACTCACAAATACTTGTACGTGCCTGTTCACAATACACAACAGGTGGAAACAACCCAAATGTCCATCTTCAGATACATGGATAAACAAATTGTGGTATATCTATGCAAAAGAATACTATTCAACCATGAAAAGGACAAAGTATTGACCCTTGCTACAACACAGATGAACCTGAAAAACATTATGCTATGTGAAAGAAGCCAGACACAAAAGGTTACCTTTTATATGATTCCACAAATAAAATATCCAGAAGAGGTAATCCACAGAGATAGAAAGCAGATTAGTGGTTGCCAGGGGTGAGGCATCAGGGGAGTGGTGAGTAACTGCTTAACAGGCATTGGGTTTCCTTCCAGGATGATGAAAATGTTTTTTAACAAGATAGAGATGATCATTGCACAACAACATGAATGCACTTAATGTTAGTGAATTGTTCAGATTAAAATGGTTACTTTCATATTATGCAAATTTCACTTCAATTTTAAAAAGTCTTCAGAAAAAAACCTGCAGTGTAGAGGAGAAGTAGTTGAAATAAATGTGAAAAGGTAGGCAGAAAATAGTCTGAGAAGGACCACATATCCCATGACTGTAGAAGACGAAGGGTCTTTGCAACATATTCAAACTCTTATTCCTATGGATTATTATTATTATTTTTTTTTCCTTTTTGTCTTTTTTACTGACCGGCAACGGGATCGCAACCCTCGGTGTTGCACCCGCACCGCACTCAGCCAGTGAGCGGGAACTGGTCTCCACATGGGATCTGAACCCTCGGCGGGAGCGCCGCCACACTCCCAAGCAGCGCACTCTCCAGTGCGCCACCGGGCCGGCCCTCCTATGGATTATTGATACAGTATTAAATTCAACAGATAAGTAGCTATTATCTTACTTGATTGGGGTGAAATTTGTGGCTCCTGACTCCTCCTGAAGTCCCAATTTTGGTCAAATCTTCTTTAGAATGTGGTTTCCAAACATACTCATCATTGTACTCTGTCTGATTGGGAATAGGATCACTAAGTGAATATGTGTATCCTAATCTTCTGATACCGCTCTGACTACAAAAAAAAACAGTGGAAATTGGAGTAAGCGATTAAATGCTGAACTGCATAACAGCACACATGTCAAACCTTTTTACTTATTACATTTTTTAAAAAATTGTCTGGCTTACAACTTGATGCCAGAAATAATTGAATTTCCAGATTCCTTTGAAAAGAAACAATTCTGTATCTTAGGAATGTTTGTAACAAAAGTACAAGAGATCTAAAATGAAATTAAAAGGAATTACAATCTGAAATTAATTTTATTAATTTTTTTAAAGAGCTGGGTACTCTCCTGTACAAACAGTATTTTGGTGTAACTAAATAGCTGGTGAAAAGTTTCTCTCTTATGGAAATATACCAGTTGATAAAAGGGAGAAATACAAGAATTAGGATATGACTGGTTTGCAAGCCCACAATTAAATAATGCATGTTGGCAACGACCAGCAGTGGTCACTCTCAGCTAAAAAAAGGAGGGACCACCAGATCTATGTGCTTCTGGATGGATATAAACAACACTGCCTATTAAATATTTTTGTGAAAATACAGAACCTGAATCAGATAAAGTCTTTAGAATATTGGATTACAAGAAATACATAAAAAGAGGAATATTTTAGGTGACACGATGGGGATGAAATCAGAAAAATCTGGAACTATGATCTTGTTTATTCAACAAAGTAACTGTCAGGGGAAAAAAAGAAGGGATCCTGTAGATTAAATGAGGTAAGAGACATA